>NC_052619.1:52208446-52430725 GCF_016545825.1 Eucalyptus grandis | reverse complement strand
AAAAACATTTAACACCTTAGAAATGTTAGGGACATACCGATATCCTTCTTTAAAACAAAAATATTTTTTAAAAAGAATAATTGGCCTAAGTCCACTAAGTGTTTTAACACAAGTCCCAGTAGTCGCCTGTGTCATCGCGACCAATTTTTTCTTTCGGGTGTGAACCACCTAGGTTTTGGCTAATGGATTGTTGCTAAACTTAACTCGGGCTCTCCCAAGCCCATACCAATTCGCGACTTAGGTTTTGAATTTTTAACATGCAAATTGATTTTATTTAGGAGTCGCCACTAATCGCCTTATGGTAGGTCGATTAGACACCTAAGTAAAATAATGGGAGAATTACTTTACTCCTACGAACCGAGACTAAGGATACGGGGACTTGATTACATTAGATTTTTCTAATGCCCTTTCGGTACCATTCTTTTTATTTTCAAAAAAAAAAATGTTTGGCAATTGAATTGATTTTAATTTAACTTCCTAACATGTGAGGTGATCATACATGTGCGCATACCACCAATTTAACACTCAAAAGCAATTAAATATTGCAAAACATACCTAGGAGCAACGAAAGCATTCGCATTGTTAAATCGAATTCACATCACACCCTAGATATGATTTCTAATTAACACGCAATTTCAATTTTTGTTTTCACTTTATTTAATAAAAATCATGACTTATGCAATGCATGTTAATAATCTAATATGACATGGCAGCATGACCTAAACTATATGACATGAAGAAATGCAATAATTAAATGCAATCTAAATGACCTAATTCTAATGACATGCAATGCGATGCAATGACATACAAAATTATTTAAACTAAGATGACATGCCGCATATAATTTAGCACTCGAGTTATATGTCATACGACATTTATTAAATGATTTAGTCTAATGACGAGGAAGTTCTAATTAGAAATGAACCTAACAATAATCACTAAAATGACGTGCATTTCATGGACTTAATTCCATATGACATGGACATTTTTATTTTCTTAACAAAACATGCAATTTATCTAGGAGAGATTATCTACCTATAATTGATAAACATGCAATCCTAACATGCAATGACGTGCAAAGAATGCCCTAATTCAACATGATATATGGATGATGATTTTTTAGTTTTTATATTAATTTCGAAATCAAAATTTCATATGCAATTCAAATAATGATAAAACTAACAACCTAAATGAATGCATTTTTTGTTGTTGTTTTTTCTTATATTTTTTTTTTAGATTTTTTTGGTAATTCTCTAAAACAAGCCATTATCAACTAAACAATAAATCTAAACAATCAAGATATGCAATCATATAAAGGATCAAAATAATCGAAAAAATAACCTGCTGTCTCACAGGTTAAATTAACGATTATCCTAATCCTAATTATCACGACAAAGGGTTCAAAATAACTAAAAATCTGATCCGAATTCTTACGGATCAAATTAATAATTATATTGATTTAGTACTTAAAAAACTATCAACAAACCCCAAAAATTAATGTAATTAAAAAAATAACCCGACATCTTACGGGTCAAATTAATAATTACAATAAGTTTAGGGATAACTTATGGGATAATGCCTACAAGATTCATAAAGTGAACATTGGGATCCAATTAAGTAAATAACTAAAGAATATAAACAAAATAAAGTAAAATAAATGAACAACCTAATAGATTTTGCTTTTTCTGTTGTTTTGAGCAAGGCAGCACGTGGTGGCCGGTCCGGTGAGGAGTCGCCGGCGAGGCAAGGCAGGTGGATTGGGCGGCAGAAACACGTCGAGGCAGAAGCAGCTTCGCGGGTTGCTGCAAGGGCGTCGGCTCAGCGTCCGGTGGGGCTTCGAGCGAGGCGGTCGCGAGTGAGGTTGATCGGCGATGGTGCAGGCGCGGCGAGAGGGAGGCGCGGCGGTGCTTGCAATTGGGCACTGCAGGTGGAGCTTCGGATTGAAGTCGGGTTAGAGCAGAGGGCACAGAGCGGCTTCACGGGGGCAACGCCTCTCGATTGCGGACTGCAGGTCGTCAAGTGGAGCGATGAGGGTGGCGACAGATGCGGCACAGCGTCAGGCAAACAGGGACAGGGGCAACAGAGACGAGCGGCGCGGCGGAGAGGCAGGCGCGGGTGAGTGGGGCTCCGGCGCAGTGGCGCGGGTCGTCGAGGCTTGCGGACGGAGACCGGCGGCCACGTCGGCGCGGGGAAGGAGGCTCGGCTGCGGCACGGCTCGGGCCTACTCGCGGAGGGCGGAGCGTCGAGCTTCGGGTCGCCGGGGCAGGGGCAAGGCTCGGCGCGGCACGGTGGCGGAAGCCTCGCGGATGGAAGTTGCAGAAGATGGGCAGCGATTTGGGGAAGATGATGAACAGTAGGGGTCAAATCACCCCTTTACTTTTCTCTCTCTCTCTCTCTCACGTCACTCTCCCTCTTCCTTCGCTTTTCTGCAGAAGCTTTTTGCTTTTTTCTTTTTCTCTTCTTTCCTTTTAACCTCCACGGATGGCTTCTCTCCCCTTTCACTTTTTCTGAATTTTTTTAAAAGAAGCTCCAACTATCTCCACATACCCGATTGCTTTTTATAGGTGAAAATAGGTAATCTTCGTAGAATATTTTATCTCGTTTTTTCAATATACACGAAGATAATCTATAACTTCCCGATCACCCAAAATCTTCTTATTTTCCTTATCTCATGAATATCTCTAATGATTTTATTGCTTATTGATAAAGATGAGATTGCAATGCGGTTTTCAATCTTCAAAAAAATCATCAGAATATTGCATCAAATTTCAATTTTTCACAAGATAATTGATTTAAAAAAACAATGGGCTTGGGCTAATTTGCTTCATTTCGTTGAGAACTTAATCAGACTTGTCAATTTAAGCTCGAAACATTAATTGAACCCATCCACCAATGCTCCAATAAATAAAAAATGCAAATTAAAATAAAATGCACCTAAAACTATATGCTATACAATTAATTAATTAACTAATATTTTTTTTTTGGTTAAAATTAATCCCTAATTTTTTAATGCAACTAATAATTAAAAGGGTCACCAAAATTTAGGTGTCAACAGAAGGTTGAACACAGTGCTTGATGCATCTTTTCTGTGTCTACTTGTCTAGATACTTGATATTTATATTTGTGGTTTTTCCCATCTTAGGTTGAGAAGCGGGATCCTGAGAAGTTACGAATAGAGAGAACTTGAGAGGCGGGCAAAAGAAGGTCTCTTTTATTATATACCATCATCGTCATTCAACCCAAAAAAAAGAAAAAAGCTCTTTACAATGGGTCTCCTAAATTTTTTTTTTCTTTTTCTACTAATCAGAAAAGGCTAAAATTCAAGCTGAGGCAAAGGCAGCAGAAGAGGCTAGAAAAAAAGCTGCAGCTGAAGCCAAGAGGCAGAGGGAGCTGGAGAGGGAACTTGCTCGTCAAGCATTGCAAAAGGTGAGTGCACACCTTGCAGTTTCCTGGACAAGGTTTTAAAAGGTACTTATCTGACAAGTCTTGGTTTCTGCAGATGGAAAAGACAGTTGATATCAATGAGAACAGTCAGTTTATGGAGGACTTGGAGATGCTTCGGGTTCCTCATGGTGAGGAATTACCAAACTTCTTGGAGGAGGCAAAGAGCCCAGACTGTTCAGAAGACCATCTGGGTAGTTTCAAACTCCAGAATTGTAGCAATCCTTTAGAACAGCTTGGCTTGTACATGAAGGTTGATGACGAAGATGAGGATGAGGAGAGTGAGCCGCCCAAAAGTCATCCGATTCTGCCACCACCAAATGACGTAGAGGACGGGGAAATTGATTGATGAGAGAATCTTTTTTCCCATATTCTGACACTAGGAACTTAAATCCTTTTAAGAGGGACTGGAAAGGAGTTCCTTTAGGAGGAATGAGACAAGTGGGGAAATCTCCTTCCTTCTTAGGTGACACCGCCTAAATTGGAAGTGCCCAATGGATTGGGGGAACACACTGCTCCAGCCTTTCTCAAAGAGGGTTGGGAACTTCCTTCTTTTGCTTTGAACATTTGGCTACTGAGGTTGGTGTTATCTTATCTGTGGATGGTCAGCGACGCAAAATGTGGATTTGGAAGGGAGCGTGTACATATAGATATTTGGAGATATTGATTCCGATTCATTGAAATGGAGCATAAGCGAAAGCAGTAGGCTTTTCTGATGGACGCCGAGGATAGACTGTTATAAAGAAGGGCAAAAGAAAGACGGGAGGATAAGTTAGAGAGAAGAGGCAGTCTTTCCTTGTATAAAGGCTCCGGTTCTGTTTGCACGGCGTAAGTGGAAAGATCAAATTGTTTTCTTGCTCTGCCACACAGAAAAAAAAAAGAGAAAGAAAGGAAAAAGCAAAAACTCATTCTTTTCCTTTGTTTGTGTATGTTCCGATCATTCCTTCATTCAATCTGCTTTTTCAGATGAACTATATATGTCCAAGCATGATGCACTGATTCTTTTCATCTGATTTTTTTATTCAAACTGCCTTTTAGATGAGGCAATACCTTTTTGAATGACTTTTCCAATGAAAATTCGCGAATGTCATCAGTGTTTTCAATAAATTACAACCTTACGATTCGTGAAGTCCTTCGAATGGTAGTAAGTTTTCACGACTTCTTTGTATTTTCGTAAATTTTGAGATCGTAACTTTCCTAAGAAGTTTGGCTTTTTCATCCTTCCCATTTATGGTAAATGATATAATTGATCAAATCCTTCCAACGTACTTTACAAAGATAGGGGTGTTTCTTTATGGAACTCTCAAACTTTTCTTCATGCTTCTTGTCCTTGCTTAGCAAAGGCTAGAATGCTCCGTACACAACGGCTTTTAACTCGAGCTTTGTTCAAAAATAGGAAAGATAACATGCGTTCCGCTGTACAGACTTTCCACTATCCAACAATGGCTACATTAGTCCTCAAACATACCCTCATCTGATATTCTAGAAGATTCAGTCCCATTAACAAGAGGCTGGTTCTCAAAACTAATGCTCGGGTTGCCAAGGATGCTGTAATCAAAATCCTCGTCATCGTCGTCCTCATCGTCTTTATCGCTATCTTGATCCTCGAAATCTTTTTGCATCACTCCTTTTGATGCGGCTTCTCTCTGCATCTTTTGCTTGATGGCATCTTCATGAGACATTTCATACCACACGACACCCTTGCCAACCATGGATTTGTTGTGGGCGTCCGTCATCCTCTGTTGCTTGCTTTTCTCTGAGTTCTCCGGTTCGCCCCAATAGTCATATCTATATAAAGGGTTTGAAGGATCGTATTGATCCTTGCCAAAGTAACCGCTGTCTACATATCTCCCTGGCTCTTCCAGTGGCAGGCCCAGGGCTTGTCGGCTGTAAAATAACGAGCCTTGTTCAGCTAACATTATCAGACAGCATATTTTGAGTATCTTAATTCCAGGAACAAAGTTCTCTGGCATTTATAGAGAGAATGAAAGAAAAGATTCTCCGCTGATTTGGTAACAAAACATTCTCAGCACTCCAAAAGGACAGGAACTAACAGCTTTCAGAAAAACTTGCTTTCTAAACATACTATATAAAGGATATCATCATAGCCATTCCCTTGTAATGTTTACAAGAATTTCGACCAGATAGACAATCCTATTCTCAGTGAAGGATATTAGCATGCATTGTATACAGTAAGATGCAGTAAGATGCCCACAAGAAAATTATAAGTCACACGTATGAAAGTAAAGGCTATCAATAGGTAGATAGTGACCAAAATCATTTTGCTTCATTTGACAAAATTTGAATGAACTAAGTTTTCCTTTCACAAAAGCAAACATTAGTCCCTTTCATGGACCGTTTTTATTTATTTCGTACAAGGTTTTCTAATTGCAAACTGCAATATTGAACCATTTTGTCAGTGCAACTGATTTCTTTTTCCCTTACCCTTTTATGACAAATAGTAAAGCCCAAAGCGAAGTGGCACATTGTAGGAATAAGAGTACCAAACATGTGCTAAATTCTGTCATTCCTGGAAATCTGTCAATGGCAACATACATGGCACGTGGAATCTTTTACATATTACGTGTGATATAAACGAAAAAAAAAATTAGATTGGGTGATTGCATCCTTTTATGGTTAGTTTTGTTTCCCAAAATGCCCAGTTAGTAAAGACGACAAACGTCAAACAATTCGCAATTGGAAACATAAATTGGATTCAATATCAAAAGAGTCAAATATGTTATAATGACATGGGATTACCAGCTGATATCCCTGATCAAGGCTTCTCTTTCTTCAAATGACCGACGCCAATGCATCAAGTCATACTCATCCATCTCAATATTTCGCCTGAATTTGGAAATTTTATATGCCTCTCCCCTTTCTGCTTCTTTTATCATTTTCTTATGGAACTACATGTAGACAGAAAGCCAATTAACAGATATCTCATAAAGTGACTTGGCAAACAAAACCAGAGTATCATCTAAATCTGGACAAAATGGGACATATGCATACAGTGACTAAAATTTCATATGAACAGTACTTGAGTAGGGAAGATACAATCTGTGCAACAACAAAGCAATAACTAACCTCACGCTCAGCTAAAGCTGCTTCCAAGTCAAGTTCTCTCACACTAGTTTTCTGCCCAAAAATACGAGGCAACATCAGAGAAATCACCAATTATAAGATTGATGTATCTTAAACATCAAATAACCTACCAGAATAACTTTTGGTATTAAGGACTTCTTATAGTAAGCCTTAGTATATTCAACACTCTTCTCTTCATCATAATCATCATCAACCAACTCAGATAATTTTTGGTCTTGGTACTTCTCAGGATTGGCCTCCAAATCATCCAAAATCATTTGCTCAGCGACATGTATCTGCCACAACTGCATAAAGCCACACCACCCCAAATATTGTAATAATGACAATTCACTCATGAGCAGGAGTGGCATTTGAAAGACCGCAGACTTTTGAAGTTTAGTATAAAGTTAACTAAGCTATCAGTACTTTTCTACACTCATTATAGACCATGAAGCTATGGTTGCAGTGCATAACAAGGGTGAAAGGTATGAAAAGAAAACCTCATTGCATAACAGAATAGTTGAGTGAAAATGAATATATTCAATCAGAATTTTAGAAACATTATTTAGTGTTGAAACAAATGCCAATGACTTTGGTTACTCGCAAAGGAAATTTCAACCATCTTGCACACATGAAGGACATCATTGTGTTCATTGCTTGAGTTTTGGTAACAAAACCCAAGGATCAAGTTAAGAAAGTTTGTCCAGAAGGGTTAAGCCCTTAGAAGACCTAGAGAAGGTCTTTAAGTTTTTCCCCACAAACAAACGTGTGAGCCACTAGGGTTTTCTTATTTCCCTTCCTAACATGGATAGGCGCTTAAACCCAATTACCTAACATGAATGACAAACGCATAGTCCAAAGTGCACCTAATTGATTCTCACCTCCAAAAAGGTAGGAGTCATGAAGGTAGACACTTAAGTAGCAGTCCAAAATTTGTTGCCTATGTACCCCCTCTCTAGTCTTTTAAGTACACTTGGGACCTCTTGTTTGCCATATATTTGTGATTAATTTGTGCGTCAATATGTATGCAACCTAAAACCAAAAACTTGAACAAAGAACCATCAATATGGAATCCATTAGCAAATTTTTCGGAAAAAGTTGCCATTCTGGGGAACGCATGCCATGCGTTTTATATAGGAAGTTAGTCAACATGTGCCCTTAGAGAATAGATCAAGATATACTAAATGTGCTTTGCTAATACCCGACGATGGCCTACAATACAAAGATGATTTAGCAATTATGCGATGGTCACTTGTAAAGAAGACACTTCATATACTGTGGCTGGAATTTCAACAGATGCATTACTGCAAAAGAAAGATGAATGGATCTTATCTACACATATACCTTATCAACATAAGGGTGATTTGATAATAGAGGCTCCTCTTCAGGTTTTGCTCCTGGGTCTTTTCTAGGTATAGGAGGTCTTCCACAATCACGCTGCATATACAGGAGCAAAGAAAAAGATGGAGGTCATTAGAACTCTATAGACTGAATCCTTTCTGGCAAAAGGTCCACAAACAATAAAAATGATTTATGATCACATTTAAGTACGTGCCTTGCTTGCAGCGGCCAATTCCATCAGCTCCAGCTGTTCATCCTCCATAAGCTCCATGGATTCCTTGGCAATTCTGCGAGCAGTGGCCTTCTCCACTGCAGCTTTTCGTCTCTCCGCTTCTTTTTCTCGACGAAGCTCTTCTTTTTGTCTCTTTTTCTCCGCCTTCCAAACAAAAAACCAGAGAAGTTGGTGAAGAAAAGAGAAAAGAAGAGATGCTGCTTAACCAATCAAATAAAGCAAAAGAAACTAACTAGTTAAAATATAATATCAAGCTCAAATACTTACCTTAATAGATTCTTTCTGTAAATACTTCTCCCGTCACTCTGATTAACGCCTTTGCTCACGTAGCAATCTCTCCTCCTCTATCTGCTGTTCACACATCAACCTTTCTTCTTCCTTCCTTCTTTCATGATCAAATCTTTCCATCTCTTTCCTCATTCATTCCACAGACTGCAATAGAAAAATACAGGATATCAGTACATGCCAAAGTTTTCTCCACAAAGCTTACATATCCTTAACAGTCAGCACAACTCTTCAAAAAGATTGAAACCTTTGGAAGATGACTACATCAACGAGTAGCAGCAAATAACAAATTAATAGCACACAATCTCCATATGACAAGTAATGACCAACATATTAGAAGGGGTTCCTATTTCTGTACAAAATTGCACGTGTGGCTTTTCTTTTGATACTGTAACTGACTATTACATAAACATCATTACAGTAACTGACTATTACACATATTCTGCAGCAAAATAGCCACCTATCTATACTTCCAATACACAAAAATCTCCTTTATCTTCCCTAGTGAAATATGCTATAATACGAAGTCTTAAACTCACACCTTCCTCCAGCCCCTATATGCTGCTGAATTCTTCCAAGTGCAATACCGGGAGCTTAATTGTTTTTGAATTTTGGAATTGTGAGATGACCTTCCACCTTTGTCCTTGTAAGAATTTCTAGAAGCAATGGTCTTCCCTCCTCTATGAACAGCAGCAATTGCTCGCTGTCTCTGCTTGTTCAGGCGCTTTACCAACTCAGCATCATTCGCATTCTCTTCACTTTCATCCTGCACCAGGTGGAAAAGAAACTCTCATTACTGAAGCTAACAAGAAAGAGCAATAAACAACGATAAGTGATGACTATGGAAAAACTTCTTTAAAAAACTTAAGTCACTTTTCATTTTCAATAAACTACAGATGACTCACTGATAAACACATGTGAAAAAGCACCAAACACAACAATTAGTAAACACTATACTAGTCTATTATCCCCTCGAAAAAACAGTTGACAGCAACACAATTACTCAAGCTAAAATCGCATGTATTTATCAGCAAAAATTTCGAGAAGCAAATTTACGAATAGCTCATTTTTGTAAGTTCAAACAAGTCCAAATTATGAGCTGCTAAATTCAAAAGACCTCAAGTCAGAAACTTACTTGAATTAGCCATTCCATCAGGCGCCATTAAATGGGATTTTAAAGGAGAACATAGAGAGATAAGTTCATTTCACAGATAGGTGGCATCTTTCAAAGCTTATTCATCATCGTTGTCTATGAAATTTGTCACAAGTACAGAGACTAAACACTCGAGTATAGTCAGAGGTTCTCAAACAAGGAACCCAAGCCCAAAACTATCAAAATGGGCCTGAGCATCATAGAACACAACAAAGGTAGATCGAACTTCAAGATATCTGCAAGCCAGAATGTCTTCAATGTGATTCATATTACTCAACCTTCATGCTTATGTTGATAATCAAAAGTGCTGTCACGCACTATCCAAGACTACATAGCTAGTGGGCGAAAGCCAGACCTAATGCCTAAAAAATTTCACCATATAAACTTACCTCGTTGAAGTATCCCTCACACCAAGGTTTGCTGAGTTGTCCTTCACATCTTTGTCTATTTTCTTTGATTTCCTCCTCATTTCCTTCTACAATGTGCCCTGGCTGGTCATACAAATAGCAGGAATAGGATATAATATTGAGTAAGTCAGCACATTAGACTTTAAAATATATTTTAAGGTGGATCTCAGCTGACTGCCAGAAAATTAATATTGCATCCTCCAGTTAACCATCCAGGAAACAAACCAGGAAATTCTCATAAACGAATATATAAAACATGACTTCATCTTATCCGGTGAAAAGTCACTCAAGTGCTCCAATAGTCTTAAAAGATCTGCCCAGTTTTTGAAAATAAAGCACAGCGAACAACATAGCTTCCAGTAAAAAGAGGAAATCTCATGCCCTGATGTTATAGGTTTCACAAAGTTTCAGCAATGTTGATTTTCAGGCCTATTACAGCGAATGCTCTGATACTAGTACCTGATCCAGCAGATGCAAAGAGTCAACATCACTCATGATTGTTTCATCCCTTCCAGCACTATCTTCTTCATCATCATAACATATATCCTGGTCCTTTTCTTCTTCGACGAACTATATCAAAGGAATCCAATAAGAGAAGGTTAATATCGCATCATGGACAATGCACACTTACAATACTCAATCAATGACACGCTAGGGATGAACTTTCGATTAATGTGTCAACTAGTTGCACAAAATTCTCCAGGGCAACATGTAATTGGTTCCAGAAAATTTGTATATGCTGTTTTCATTTACATTTCAGAATGCGGCAGCTTCAAAAACACGTTTGGAAAGACACTGGAAATTATTTTACAACTTCGACAATGGAAAGCATGTTATGAATGAAAAAAAGAGTTCAAAGCTGAAAATGACATTTTGGTGTATCCAGTATTTATTCATTCTAACAAAAGCACAGATCTTTGGAAGGAAAAAGAAAATTCTATTTTACAGCTTTGATGGAATACAAGCATATACTCCCATTTTTCATCCCGTTAGAGAATTTTCATTTTCATTCACACGTTTCCAAGAAAACAGAAAACAAAAATTAAAATACTACCAAAGTACTTCCACTTCCACTTCCAATCAAGGACCAAACATGCAAAGCCAGGAGCCACAATGCAGGCAATTGGCGAGATATTATTTTGGCTTTCAGATGCAAGAGAATGAAGATGATCGTGAGAAAAGGAGCTGACAGAAGCCAAGAATGACAAAGAGTAAAATCCATGGAAGGAATAAGACTAAATAGGCACACTCCTAACTGGTCCAAGCATGAACCAGAATAATCAATTATGGTCAGCCACTAGGTCTAACACCGAATTAAGCAGTTGGACAACACAATGTTAACGATTTGCAAATCATCGTGAATCACTATACCTTGTCCATATCATCTTGCTCTTTTCTAGTAAACCCACTAGCAGCAAGTTCTTTGTCCAGAAAACCAACAGATTTGCTTATTGAATAAAAACAAGGTCTACTGCTTCCTTCTGAATCTTCCTCTGAATTCTACTGAGTGGATTCCTAATGCAAGTGTGCTCCATCCTTATCCGACTATAAACCTTAACATGAATTCTACTGAGTGGAATCCAAAAGAAAAAAGAAAAAACGAACCTCCGGACGTACGGGAGTCGCCAATGGGGTGCCTATCGGTGGGGCTTGGGAAGGTGACAGCGGGAGGCGACGGCGTCGGCATCGGCGGCGTCCGCGTTCAGGAGCAGGGGGCGATTCGCGGAGGAAAGAGAGAGAGAGCGACCTTCGTTCGCGGAGAGGGAGGCCAAAACGCGATCGGGGTTCGTCGGCGTCGGGGTTGGCCAGCAAGGGCGCTCCGCAGAGGAAAGAGGGAGAGAGCGGAGCGAGGGTCGCGAGAGGGAGGCGAAAGGGCGTCGGCGACGGCGTCGGGGCGGAGGTGGAGGTGGAGGGGCGGAGGCGTCGGCGTCGGCGTTGGCGTCGAGTCGGGGGCGACGGAGGCAACCCGCTTGAGGGGCGTCGGCGTCGGAGTCGGGTTCGGGGCGGAGGCGGAGGCTGCGTCGGCGTCGGCATCGGAGTTGGGGGCGACGGAGGCAACCGGCGGAGGGGCGTCGGCGTCGCGGGCAACCAGCAAGGAGAGAGAGCAGAGGCGTCGGCGGAGGTGGAAAGGGCGTCGGCGTCGGCGTCGCGGGCAACCAGCGAGAGGAGAGCGAGGCGTCGGCGGAGGTGGAAAGGGCGTCGGCGTCGGCGCAGGTGGAAAGGGCGTCGGCGTAGCGAGCAACCAGCGAGAGGAGGCGTCGCGGGCAACCGGCGGAGGAGAGAGCGCAAAGGAGGGGAACAACATTCGGAGAGAGAAGCCCTGCAATTTTGTTCTCTCGCAAACGGAACGGAGAACGGGAGAACGGGGAAAGAGAGAGAAGAGAGAGAGGACGAGTGGACATGTCGCAGAGGAGAGCAGAGGGAGAGAGAGCGTCAGAGTGGTGGGCCAAGGAGCGGCGCGTGCAAATTTTGAACGCCTGACACCCTCGCCTACGTGGCGCCACGCGTTAGTCGCTGAATGGTTTAACCCACCGCCTACGTGTTGGGTTAAACCCACCCAATATTTTCTCCCTTCCCCACGCCTACTCTCTTTTCTTTTTCTTTTTTGACCAAATCAAACCCCTTATCTCTTCCTTCTCTCTCTTTCTCTCTCTTCTCCCCCACCCCACGTGACCGAACCCACCTCCCTCTTTCTTCTTCTCCTTTTCTTCTTCGTGGAACCAGCGAATCAAGGAGAAGCCGAGGTGAAGACAAGAGCTCACCGAGACAAGACCCGCCCGCCGCCGCCGCACCGCCGCACCGCCGCCCGCGCTGCTCGCCGCCGTGCACTCCACCCGTGTCCGTCACCGCTGCCGCTCCTCCCTCCGCACGAATCAGCCCTGTTTTGCCCCTGTTCCGCACCGACCAGCCCCCGTCCGGCCACCTCCGGCCACCGCCCAACCCCGCCGGACCACCCCGCGACCCCTTGCCCTCCGCCAGCCTTCCCCCGCCGCCCTAGCCGCCGCCGGAGCTGCTCCGTTCAGCCGCGACCAGCAAGACCCACGGAGTGGGTTTCAGCACCTTCGGGCCCGCTTTTGGACCGTTTCCTGCCCCGAACCCTAGCCGTGCTTTGGGAACAAACGTTCCTCGCGTCGCCGCCGTCGGATTGATCCGATTTGCGCGCGATTTGGTGAGTAATCTCACTAATCTAGGATTAGTGGCTAATTATGCTTAATATTGGTTTAGATTTAATTAATTATGTTTAGGTTGTTAGATTAGATTAAATTAGCAATTATTAGCCAATTGTGATGTAAATTAAATGAATTGAATGTGTAATTAGCAAGTAGACGTGGTCTACTAATTATTGGAAGTGCCTCGGGATTTTCCCGACCCTTAGTGGGCTCCAATTAGGTTTTTCGGGCCTAAGTGGATTTTTAGTATTTAAATATTAATTTTCGGAATTAAATTAAATAATTATTTATTTTTCGAAAATTCAACTGAGATGGCCTGGAACCGTAAAATTATGCTGATGACCGTGGTGAAGTCCGTTTATTTAATCGGGCTTTATTTTAAGCTAAATTGAATTTTTAATAATAATTATTTAATTTTCGAAATTAATTAATTAATTAATTAATTTTCGGAAATTAAGATTTTGATGGCCGACGACCGAAATCTCGTGCTGATCGTCGTGGCACAGTCCGTTTATTTATTTGAGCTCCACGTTGTATGGAATTGAATAAATTGTGATATTTTAGGGATTTACCCTAAATTGATTGGAATTGATTGAGATTGAATTGTTGATTGGTAAATGGCCAAGTATGTTATTCAGTATTTATAATGCTTTGTGGAGTTGATTTAATTATTTGATTGAGAAATCGTTGGCATTGGTTGTCGGTATTGAAAGTAGATTGGTAACCACTTGAAAGAGGCACGTGACTTGGTGAATTGGAATGTCACCGGGAGAATGCACGTGAGTTCAGTGGTTGAATATGTCACCTTGGCGAAAAGGTTGCCTGAGAGAATGCACGTGGCTCGGAGACTCGGTATGTCCTCCTGGAGAATGCACGTGGGCTCGGTGACAGAGTTTGGCATCTAAAAGGGCACATGGGCTCGGCGAATTGATGCATCGCTTTGGTGAGATGCACCTAAGAGAATGCACGTGGGCCCGGGCATCTAAAAGGGCATGTGGGCTCGGCGAATTGATGCGTCGCTTTGGTGAGATGCACCTAAGAGAATGCACGTGGGCCCAAGCATCTAAAAGGGCACGTGGGCTCGGTGACTTGATATATCACTTTGGCGAAGAGGTCGCCTTAGAGAATGCACGTGGGCCAAGGTTCGAGGCACCTGAACTCGGAGAATTGGAAGGTCGTCCTGGAGAATGCACGTGGCCTAGCTTTTAAATATCCCACAGTGGGGATTGAATTGTATGACATGTAATCGACTGGTTCGATTTGTTGAAGTGAATGGGTGTCTATTGTGAATTGTACTGACTTCCAGGTGGGATCAGAGGCCAAGGTAAGTCCTCTGTCCTGTGCGTGTTTAGGCAGCCTTTAGTATAATGGTTTACTAATCGGGCTTAGTGGGGTAGAACTCGCTGAGACGTAGTCTCATCCCAGTTTGGGGAAAACCATTTCAGGACCCCGCTAAAGAGCTGAGGAGGAGGAATCCGAGAAGAGAACTCGGAGGTGAGATCTGAAGAGAAGGATTTTTGGAAGAAGAAGATAGTCCCGAGAGGAGCCGTGAGTACGGTCTGGATGGATTGAGATCTTGTCTTCTTTTGAGATCTCCGTTTTGATGTGAATAGTTATGAATGGGTTTGTGGTTTGTATAAAAGTTTGGTTATAAATTTCAATATGAAAAATATGGCCCTGCTTTTCTATCCCATCGTTTTATTGTCTGGGGATTTTAACTGCTTCCGCATGTGCTTAATAAAAGAAAGGGTCGGCGATACATTGTCCTGGGATATCGCATTATAAAATCGACCAAGTGAGACGGATGTGTGCGTGCCTGAGGGTCGGGGCGTGACATCCAGTTTAAGTGGTATCAGAGCGAAGTTGAAGATTGGAGTGATAAGGAGCGATGACCATGGGATAGTTAGTAGGATGGCCTTTAAATTCATGCTGGTGCATGTCTGTGTTAGCTGAGTGCTAAAATTGTTTGTTGTTTGGATCGCTCTGTTTCTAATTCGGTGTTGAATTGGAAACAGGTGTTAGTTGAGTAAAGCTACACCATGAGCGATCAGGAGCCGAGAACTCCTGCAAAGAGGACCAGTAGGGCCGTTATTCGGGATAGAGCTTCGACTCGTGTCGGAACCCGAGGCGGACGTGGTCGAGCGCCAGCACAGGCTAGCGCGAGTGGAGTGAATCCACCAGTCGTAAATGTCGGGGTAGCAGCCCCTAATGATCCCAGAGTGGATGGGATCTTGCGTGTTTTGGAAGCGATGGGTAATAGAATGGATCAGCAAGCCGCTGCTGTGGAAGCCGCTGCTCAAGCCGCTGCAACTGCCGCCGCTGTCGCCGCCACCGGAGTTGCCCCTGCAGCCGCACCTGCTGCCGCGCCTGCAGTCGCACCTGCCGTTGCTCCAGCCGCCGTGAATGTTGAGAATCCACCGGAGATAGTGGTCGCTGCAAGACCAATCCATAAGTTGGTGGAGCATTTCCTAAGGTTAAATCCGCCATTGTTTACCGGGTCTGGAGATCTCGAAGCTGCTTCTTCATGGATTCAGAAGCTCGAGAAAGCGTTTGCACTGCTGATGTGCAACGAAGCTGAGAAAGTAATGTTAGCAACTTACCAATTGGAGGGAGTTGCTGACACTTGGTGGATGACAACTCGTGAAATGATCTTTCCGGAAGGTGCTGTTCAGGACTGGAACACTTTTCGCGAAGCCTTCAATGATAAGTTTTTCTCTGAGACTGCCAGAGAGGTGAAGATGGCTGAATTTCAACGTCTTCGCCAGGGTTCCCTATCTGTTGATGAGTACGAGGCGAAGTTCGCCGAACTTTCGCGATATGCCCCTGAGTTAATCGAGAACCCTGTGAATCGAGCAAGGAGGTTCAGAGATGGATTCAAACAGGATTTGAGGAGTGCCTTAGTCCTTCTAGATCTGAAGACTTATAATGACATATACCGGAGAGCTCAGGAGATCGAGAAAGATCAGAATGATAAAGCTGCCTCATCTGGATCGAGGTTTAGTTCTCACAAAGACAACATCCGCCAAGGAAAGAGGCCGATGTTTGCAAATAGATTCCAAAGCCCGCCCAGCAAGAAGAGTGGATTTAATAGGTCAGGACCTATTAGGACTAATGAGTGTCGCTTCTGTGGGAGAAGACATGGGGCAGGACCGTGCCCAGCTAGGACGGGTGCATGCTTTGAATGTGGCCAGCAGGGCCACATGGCCAGATTTTGTCCTAAGAAGCAAAGAGGACAACCTCTGTTACCGCCGCCGCCACCGATGAGACAGATAGGAGGGTATGCCCCTCAGAATGCACCGCAAGGAGGACAGCAGAGACCTCCAGCTCAAGGCACTGTGTACGCGATTACCTAAGGTCAGGCAGAAGCTGCGCCTGGCGTGATTACAGGTACGATCTCGCTCAACGACCAACCTGCTTATGCTTTATTTGATTCGGGAGCAACCCATTCCTTCATTGCCGAGCAATATGTTAGGATGCTAGGATTGAATCCTGTATTGTTGGAATCGGCAATTTGCATATCTACGCCCTTGAAAGATAAAGTTATTGCTGCTTTGGGATGTTTGGGGTGCGTTAGAGATTGGTGAGCGAGTGGGGAAAATTGACTTGTTAGCCCTAGCCATGTATGATTTTGATTTGATAATTGGCATGGACTGGCTCACCAATCAACGAGCTAAAATAGACTGCTATCGCAAGGCGATTCAGTTTGACCCATTAGAGGGTAAGAGTTTCGAGTTTGTCGGGAATCGAGGAGGACCTTCGATTTCCTTAATCTCGTCGTCGGAAGCAGCTTGTTTGTTAGACGAGGGTTGCCGAGGGTACTTAGCGACTGCCGTGGATACGACAGTTGAAGAGTTGAAGATGGAAGATATTGCAGTGGTACAGGAGTTTCCAAATGTCTTTCCAAAAGAATTGTCAGGGTTATCGCCAGAAAGGGAGATTGAATTTGTAATCGAGCTAGCACCAGGGACAGAACCGATCTCAAAGGCACCGTACCGAATGGCGTTATCTGAGTTGAAGGAACCGAAGGTGCAGATGCAAGAATTACTTGGATAAAGGGATTTATTCGTCCTAGTGCATCACCTTGAGGGGCACCGCCTATTTGTTAAGAAGAAAGATGGTTCGTTGCGTTTGGGCATCGACTATCGGCAGCTCAATCAGGTAACGATCAAGAACAAGTATCCATTGCCGAGGATAGATGACTTGTTTGATCAACTGCAAGGAGCGTCAATATTCTCGAAGATCGATTTGAGGACAGGATACCATCAGCTGAGGATTCGGAAAGAGGATATTCCTAAGTCAGCATTTCGTACTCGGTATGGTCATTACGAGTTTACAGTGATGCCGTTTGGATTGACGAATGCTCCAGCCGCCTTTATGGATTTGATGAACAAAGTGTTCAAGGAATATCTAGATCAGTTTGTAATTGTGTTCATAGATGATATCCTAGTCTATTCGAGAAGTAATGAAGAGCACGAGAATCATCTGAGATTAGTGCTTCAGACCTTAAGAACTCATCAGCTATATGCTAAGTTTAGCAAATGCGAGTTTTGGCTGACTCGTGTTGCGTTCTTAGGTCATGTCATTTCCGGAGAAGGAATCTCCGTCGACCCAAGCAAGATAGAAGCGGTGATCAAGTGGCCGAGACCGACATCGCGTGTGAAATCGAAGTTTTCTAGGGTTAGCAGGTTATTACAGATGGTTTGTGGAAGGATTTTCATCGATAGCGTCACCTTTGACAAAGCTCACAAAGAAAAATGAGAAGTTCATATGGACAGACAAGTGCGAGCGTAGTTTCCAAGAGCTGAAGGAAAAACTGACTACCGCACCTGTGCTAACGATTCCATCTGGTCCTGGAGGATTCGAGATCTATAGTGATGTGTCATTTAGGGGATTGGGTTGCGTGCTGACGCAACATGGCGAGTTGTTGCATACGCTTCCCGGCGCTTGAGACCTCATGAATTGAATTATCCGACGCATGACTTAGAACTCGCAGCCATCATATTTGCATTGAAGATTTGGAGGCACTACTTGTGTGGGGAAAAGTTTCGATCTTCACGGACCATCGAGTCTCAAGTATTTGTTCTCTCGAAGGAGTTGAACATGAGACAACGGCGATGGATGGAATTGCTGAAAGACTACAACTGTGATATTTTATATCACCCGGGAAAGGCGAATAAGGTCGTCGATGCATTGAGTCGAAAGTCTTCAGTGGCACGGATCTTGGTTAAGGAGTGGAACTTAATCGAGAGAGCTCGAGATTCGGAATTCAAATTTGAGGTAGGCCACCTCTCAAGTTTTATGGCCACCCTCGGAATGAGCCGGATGTCTAGGTTAGAATCAAGCAACTTCAACCGACGTATCCGATGTACGTAAAATTCTTCAAGAGGATACCGACAAAAGAAAGGCTGATTTTCAAGTTTCTGATGATGGGGTACTGAGGCTTCGTGGACGTTTGGTAGTGCCTGACGATGTAGAGCTTAGAGAAGAAATTTTATCTGAAGCACATCGTAGCAATTACAGCGTTCATCCTAGAAGCACTAAGATGTATCAGAATTTGCGTCAACACTATTGGTGGTCAGGTATGAAGGCGGACATCGCCAAGCATGTGGCCAAGTGTTTGACTTGTCAGCAAGTAAAAGCCCAGCATTGCAAGCCGGGAGGATTTTTACAACCTCTCGCGATCCCAGAGTGGAAATGTGAGCATATCACGATGGATTTCGTGACTGGACTACCAAGGAGTCAAAGGGGAAATGATTCGATTTGGGTAGTAGTTGACAGGTTGACAAAGTCGGCTCACTTCATTGCAGTTCGAAAGGACCTGAGTCTGGATAGACACGTAGATCTGTATGTGCGTCAAGTAGTTCGTATGCATGGAGTGCCAGTTACGATAACATCCGATAGAGACCCGAGATTTACTGCTGCTTTTTGGAAGAGCTTGCAGAGTGCTTTAGGTACAAAGCTTCAAGATGATCGGCATATCATCCTCGGACGGATGGCCGGTCCGAAAGAACGATTCAGACTCTTGAAGACATGCTGAGAGCGTGTGTAATAGACTTTAAAGGAAGTTTGGAGGATCAACTTCATCTGGTGGAATTCGCCTACAACAACAGTTATCGGCAGAGCATCAAGATGGCTCCATTTGAAGCGTTGTATGGCAGAGCATGCAGAACTCCAGTGTGCTGGGATGAAGTCGGAGAAAGGAAGATAACAGCCCGAGTTGGTTCAGCAATCGGTAGATGTCGTGGCAAAGTGATCGAGAGACGGATTGAAGACAGCGCGGAAAGCGGGCAGAAAAGTTATGCGGATAAGCGTTGAAGGTCTTTAGAATTCCAAGTTGGTGATCACGTTTTTCTGAAAGTGTCACCAATGAGGGGAACTTCGCGCTTTGGTAAGAAAGGCAAGCTGAGTCCGTGGTACGTAGGTCCGTTTGAGATTCTTGAAAGAATCGGAAACCTAGCGTATCGTCTTGCGTTGCCGCCAAGATTGGCGCAAGTGCATGACGTCTTTCACGTGTCGATGTTAAGGAAGTACGAGCCTGACCCAACCCACGTGCTCAATTTCGAGGAATTGGACGTGGATGACCGTGTGTCATACGTTGAAAGCCCGGTTCAGATTGTCGATCGTAAAGAGCAAGTTCTGCGTACAAAGACCATCCCGTTGGTCAAAGTGGTCTGGCAACACCACGGTACTGAAGGAGCGACTTGGGAGACTGAAGAATCGATGAGACAGTTGTACCCCGCCTTTTTGAACAAAGTGTAATGGTTTAAATTTCGAGGACGAAATTTTTATAAGAGGAAGAATTGTGACATCCCGAAATTCGACCCCGTTTCGATAAAGTGAAATGGGCATTTCGTCGGCGTGCCTATGGCCCTTTTTCTCTGAGCCGATCACTCACGAGTTAACTAACTTATTGGGTGAAGCCGTTAAGGGATGTATTAGCCGTAAAATCCCTAAAAGCTACCTAATTGGTTTGATTGAGCTAAAATCACGTATGATCGATTTTTAACCACGAAATTGAACTCGATTTCGGGAATCAATTTTAAGCGCGTCATAATTCTTATTTTTGGATCTGTCTCATCGCCGTCAATTTATTGACGAGTCCGAAATTTCAATAAAGAAATTATCGGAAGAAAAAATTGAAGTCCGAAAAGAAATTTGAAAGGAAAAGGAAAAGAGAAAAAAATTAGGTATTTCCTTTTTCTTTTTTCCTTTTCCTCTCTCTCCCCCTCTCTTTTCTTTCTCTCTCCTCTCTCCTCTTCCCTCCCCCTCGTGCGATTCCCCACCGCCCATTCCCTCTCTCTTCCCTCTTTCTTTTCCTCTCTCTCTCTTCTCTCTCCTCTCCCCTCCCCTTCCTGCGGACACCCCTTCCCCACGCCTACTCTCTCTTCTTTTTCTTTTTTTGACCAGTCAAACCCCTTATCTCTTCCTTCTCTCTCTCTCTCTCTCTTCTCCCCACCCCACGTGACCGAACCCACCTCCCTCTTTCTTCTTCTCCTTTTCTTCTTCGTGGAACCAGCGAACTGAAGGAGAAGCTAAGGTGAAGACAGCAGCTAGCTGCCGCCGCCGCACCGCCGCACCGCCGCCCGCGTTCGTCGCCGCCGTGCACTCCGCCCGCGTTCGTCGCCGCTGCCGCTCCTCCCTCCGCACGAAACAGCCCTGTTTTGCCCCTGTTTCGCACCGACCAACCCCGTCCGGCCACCTCCGGCCACCGCCCAACCCCGCCGGACCACCCCCGCGACCCCCTCGCCCTTCGCCAGCCTTCCCCGGCCGCCCTAGCCGCCGGAGCTGCTCCGTTCAGCCGCGACCAGCAAGACCCACGGAGTGGGTTTCAGCACCTTCGGGCCCGCTTTTGGACCGTTTCCCGGCCCCGAACCCGAGCCGTGCTTTGGGAACAATCGTTCCTCGCGTCGCCGCCGTCGGATTGATCCGATTTGCGCGCGATTTGGTGAGTAATCTCACTAATCCAGGATTAGTGGCTAATTATGCTTAATGTTGGTTTAGATTTAATTAATTATGTTTAGGTTAGATTAGATTAAATTAGCAATTATTAGCCAATTGTGATGTAAATTAAATGAATTGAATGTGTAATTAGTAAGTAGACGTGGTCTACTAATTATTGGAAGTGTCTCGGAATTTTTACCGACCCTTAGTGGGCTCCAATTAGGTTTTCGGGCCTAAGTGGATTTTTTTAGTATTTAAATATTAATTTTCGGAATTAAATAAAATAATTATTTATTTTCCGAAAATTCAACTGAGATGGCCTGGAACCGGAAAATTATGCTGATGACCATGGTGAAGTCCGTTTATTTAATCGGGCTTTATTTTGAGTTAAATTGAATTTTTAATAATAATTATTTAATTTTCGAAATTAATTAATTAATTATTTATTTTTCGGAAATTAAGATTTTGATGGCCGACGACCGAAATCTCGTGCTGATCGTCGTGGCACAGTCCGTTTATTTATTTGAGCTCCACGTTGTATGGAATTGAATAAATTGTGATATTTTAGGGATTTACCCTAAGTTGATTGGAATTGATTGAGATTGAATTGTTGATTGGTAAATGGCCAAGTATGTTATTCAGTATTTATAATGCTTTGTGGAGTTGATTTAATTATTTGATTGAGAAATCGTTGGCATTGGTTGTCAGTATTGAAAATAGATTGGTAACCACTTGAAAGAGGCACGTGACTTGGTGAATTGGAATGTCACCTGGAGAATGCACGTGAGTTCAGTGGTTGAATATGTCACCTTGGCGAAAAGGTCGCCCAAGAGAATGCACGTGGCTCGAAAACTCGGTATGTCATCTTGGAGAATGCACGTGGCTCGGTGACAGAGTTTGGCATCTAAAATGGCACGTGGGCTCGGTGGAATTGATGCATCACTTTGGTGAGATGCACCTAAGAGAATGCACGTGGGCCCGGGCATCTAAAAGGACATGCGGCTCGGTGGATGCGTCTCTTTGGTAAGCGAGTACCTTAGAGAATGACGTGGGTCGTCGGAATGGCATCTGGTGAGATGCATGCGTCACTTTGGTAAACAGTAAGAGAATGCACGTGGGCCCGGGCATCTAAAAGGACACGTGGCTCGGTGGCTTGATGTACCACCTTGGCGAAGAGGTCGCCTTAGAGAATGCACGTGGGTCCGAGGTTTGAGGCACGTGCCTCGAAGACTTGGAAGGCCGTCCTGGAGAATGCACGTGGCCTAGCTTTTAAATATCCCACAGTGGGGATTGAATTGTATGACATGTAATCGACTGGTTCGATTTGTTGAAGTGAATGGGTGTTTATTGTGAATTGTACTGACTTGCAGGTGGGATCTGAGGCCAAGGTAAGTCCTCTGCCCTGTGCGTGTTTAGGCAACCTTTAGTATAATGGTTTACTAATCGAGCTTAGTGGGGTAGAACTCGCAGAGACGTAGTCTCATCCCAGTTTGGGGAAAACCATTTCAGGACCCCGCTGAAGAGCTGAGGAGGAGGAATTCGAGAAGAGAACTCGGAGGTGAGATTTGAAGAGAAGGATTTTGGAAGAAGAAGATAGTCTGAGAGGGGCCTTGAGTACGGCCTGGATGGATTGAGATCTTGTCTTCTTTTGAGATCTCCGTTTTGATGTGAATAGTTATGAATGGGTTTGTGGTTTGTATAAAAGTTTGGTTATAAATTTCAATATGAAAAATATGGCCCTGCTTTTCTATCCCATCGTTTTATTGTCTCTGTGATTTTAACTGCTTCCACATGTGCTTAAAAAAGAAAGGGTCGGCGATAAATTGTCTGGGATATCGCATTATAAAATCGACCAAGTGAGACAGGATGTGTGCGTGCCGAGGATCGAGGCGTGACATAGTCCATTTTTGAATTTTCTTGACTTACAAATTCGTGACCCGAAGCATTTTGTTCTGCAGATTCATTACCCGAAGCACAGTTTCCATTGTTGACTTCAATGCCCCCCCATTGCTAACTTCGGCTTCACTGGCCCCATTAACATCCACAAGAATGGGAGCAAATTCATAGGAAAACTTCTTATAATAATCCGTACACTCCCTTCAAGTGTTTGCTAGGAAAAAAACATATGAGTTTCATCATATACAACATCACGAGAAATATAGACATGCTTTGTGCAAAGGTCATAACACTTATAGCCTTTCTTGATAGATGAATAACCAACAAACACACATTTCCTAGCACAAGAATCTAACTTTCCACCAGTTTGAGAGTGAATATGGCAAACGCACCCAAAAATCCTTAAGTGAGATATATCAAATTTTCACCCATACAACACTTCCATAGGAGTTATATACCCTAACACTCAATTAGGGAGTCTATTAATTAAATAACAGCAAGTAAGAATTGCATCTGCCTAATAGGATTTAGGCAAATTCTTGGAGAATAACAAGGACCAGGTGACCTCTAGTAGGTGACGATTCTTCCTTTCAGCTACCCCATTCCGTTATGGAGTACTCACACATGATGTCTCGTGAGTAATACCCTTGCTTCGTAAAACCCAAAATGTCTGATTAGTGTATTCGGTACCATTGTCAGTATGAAGAACCTTAACAAAAGTATTGAACTGATTACTTGCCATATTGCAAAAATCATAGAAAACTATAAGCACTTGACTTTTGTACTTAAGAAGGGAAAGCTAGGTAGCTGTCGATATATCATCAATAAGGATAACAAAATACTGAAAACCCTCTCTAGAATCAATAGGAGAATATTTCAAACATATGAATGTACCAAAGCGAACAATTCAATTGATTTATGCATATGTTTTGGGAAAGGCAGCCTATATTGCTTAGCAAAGTGACATGAATCCCAACTACTAGAATCATGAGTCAAAGACATGTCTAAATGTTGCAACACTTGATCTGAAGGATGACCCATGAGCCAATGCCATAGGCGAGAGATATCCATAGCCCCCTTCCCAGCCACCAATGCTTCGCCATGCAAATCTAAGGTTTACATTACAGCCATCCAGAAGTTGTCCTTCACCAATCATCCTCTTGGTACTACGATCCTGAAACAACACCTTCTGTGGAGTAATCATGATATTACAATTCCACTATTTAGTACATTTGCTCATAGATATTAAATTAGAAGATAATCCTGTAACCAATAAAACCTTGGTTTTTTTTTTTTTTTCAAAAGCACATTCAGTTGCCCAACACCTTGGGTTGGCACTTGTACTCCGTTAGCCACTGTGATCGATGGTTATAAAGAGCTAGAAGCAACAATATTAGATAGAATATGTGGGGAATTGCACATATGGTTTGTAGCACCAAAATCAATAATAAATTGATTTCTAGACTCAACAGAAAGTGCATTGATATTACCAGAAATCTTGGCCAAATTTATGGATTCGATGCTAGAGGGACCCAAACCATCTGAAATAGCTACTGAACTTGTAACACTAGGGACTCCAACTTGGATTGGAAGTCTATGGTATTCCCTTGAATTACTATCTTAGCATCTAGACCCTTATCCTTATTTGGCAATAGCTGAGGATGTAAAATCCAACATCGTTCCTTAGAATGCCTATCTTGATCACAATGATCACAATGAAAATGAATGGGCTTCTTTCATTTCCCCTTGACAAACTGAGTACCGGCATCACTTTGATTGGCATTTGAACTAATAGTGTTTGTCAAGTGCTCTAATGAGCCTACTTATGGTGCCACAATTGAGTCATAATGCATGACTCTCCTCCTTGTTTCTTCACTCTATATTATGGAGTACACTTTATTTAAGGACGGCAATTGCGGCCTCATAAGAATGTCACGTTTGGTGTCTTCAAACTCAGGCATTAGGCTTGCCAACAGAAAAAAAAAATATATCTTGTTCTTCCCTTTGCACATTGTCACACACATTTTGGGTTGCAGGTCTGTATTGACGGAGTTCATCCCACTATTTCTTCATGCTCCCCAGATGTTTGTAGATGACTGATTTGCACCTTACTTCGAGTTAGCAAGACCTTGTTGAAGCTCAAAAATTCGAGATGCGTTGTTGGCTTAACCATACATCTCAGACAATGAATCCCACAATGTTTTGGCCAAATCTAAGTAAGCAAAAATCTAATAGATTTTAGGCTTCATTGAGTTGAAGATCCAAGTCATAACATTGTGATCACTATCTTTTGCCAGGTAATATGTCCAAGTCTCGATCGGCCGCCAAGTGCAATGGTCACTGCTCACGACCATGGGATAAAATTCCTTCCATTTAGCAAAATAGATGCAGGATGTTGGTTGTTTCCCTCATGCACCATCGCATTTGCTGATTTTGATCTGGAGCTCGCACCTTTGTCGGGAAGTTTTCTAGATCCTAATTCTGAATTTGTCATGGTGCCCACCCAGTAGCCAACACTTAAAGAGGACGTGGACGAGATAAGTTCTTCAAATAATTAGGGTTATAACCCGCTTTGATACCATGTAGAAAATCAAACAATCACACAAAGACATAAAGGTTCACGAGATTCGGCAATGTGCCTACATCCTCAAACAAAAGCTCTCATTCTCAACAAAAGCTCTCATTCTCTTTTGTTCTTTTGTTGTATGTGACCATCTGCCATCGTTCAAAAATATGTACAGGAAAGGTTGCTACAACAAAGGAAACAAGCAACCAGAAGATAACTAGAAAAGGGAAGACACCCGGAATTATAGGAATATAATATTTACGAATCTCCTTTTTTAAGATAGGAGAGAAAAGTGATCACCCTGGTTTTGTTCAAGACAGAGCAACTTTGCCCTGAATTTAACTCCAAAGCTACACTTTTCTCCATTGAGTTTTGCAGTCTGTCCGAAAGGAGAATGGGCTCAGTTCGGCATGACATTACTTTAGCTGTCTGAGATATGTTGAGCTCAACTGATGTTGGTGTAATAAGATCCTGCGGCTAGCAATCCATGTTGGCGATATTTTGTGGAGCAGATCTGGTCGCATAAAACGACCTTGGCCATTAATAGTACGAATCACACGTCTTGGTTCCTTCGCTTTCAAGGGCTTCCTCTTTCTCTGTTCATTGCCATGAAAGTCCACCCCGAAATTATTCTTGTCCTTCCATTTTCGATAATGGGAAAAGAGAAGGAGGAGGAGGAGGAACTCAAAATGAGTTTGCAGCTTTTCTTTTTCCCCTTTTCTTCTTTATATTCAAGGATCATGTATGGCGTCATTCCTCATTAATATATCTTTCCATTAACTTTCAAATCTATGGACAGAGAATTAGAAGAAAAGGAGATTTAAATTTGGTTCTGTACGTAGGTTGTTCTTGTCGTTCAGAGTTTCAATGCACTGCAACCAGTGTAAAAGAACGGTTGCAAGAATTTCAATGCACTGCAACCAGTGTAAAAGAACGGTTGCAAGAACCATTTCAAAGATCGAAGGTCTCTCTCTCTCTCTCTCATGTTGCATGAGAAATGCAGATCGTATATGATGACAATGAAAATGAACAATTTTTCATGTGTGCGGACGCTTTTTCTTCTTTTGTGATGATGTCGGGGTAGAGAAGTTTTCGACAGACATGAACCAGCACAAGGTGGTCGTGACAGGGCGGATGGATCTGCAGAAGGTCTTGAAGAAGTTGAACAAGAAAGATGGGGAAGAAAGTCGAAATTCTGGAGAACAAAGAGGACCCGGTGAATGAAGACGGAGCAAATGATGGGGAAGGCGAAGGCGGGTCGAAAACGATGGTGGCCAAAGAACAAAACACAGTTATTCATCCTTCGGTGTTGGGTTATTGTTTTGCAGAAGACAAAGTCTTGATGATGTTCAGCGATGAGAATCCGAATGCATGTTCTGTGATGTAGAGATAGAGAGGGAGAGATTCACCGGCATGCCATTGCATAACGTAGGAATTAGTCTATACGATTGATGCTATTTATTTTTAGAATAAGAGATTGGCTGAGTGGTCAAAAGTTTGATTTTGATGCAGCAATTTTTCATGTACGAACTACAACTTCTCCCACTTAAATTAGCAAATCTATGCAATTTACGGAAGGAGCCCTATCTGATGTGCTGAACGGAACGATTTACGTACGCTCCGGTAAATTGAAATCATTTATAGAGTTCGGATATCTTGCGCCTTTAACAAGAATGCCACTCTCGAAGTATATGGTCGATTGCTTTAACATTTGAGGAGGAAAATTGACCATTTCCCACAAGTTGGGCCAAAGATAAAAGGCCATCGCTGCGAACATGTCTTAAACTGGCATTGGATTTACAGTAAAAAAGGCCTTATCATTGATTAATTTTTATGGGGTTTTAAGGACAAGATTTCTTAATGTGCCAAAACAATCACAAGTCCGCCCCCAACTTTGGACCTAATTCAAAAAATAGTCTAACATACTAGATGCAAGATCAAACCCAAATCTACCATTGATCTGAGGACGGCTTTACCGAAATTATCTATCTAAAATTAGTGAGTTAACTTTAGATTTTTTTTTTTTGTGCACTCTTCAACCCAAGTGAAATGAGGTTAAGCGCTCCATATTTATAAATCAACATTAGTTGAGAGAGAATAAATAATTTACATGATTAGAGGAAGTTAATTTATTAACCCATTGGTTTAATAAAACTTGTGGGAAATTGCATTGTACTTGATTTAAATGCAAATATTCTGTCCACCGATATTAATAAAAGAAAGTATTTTCATTTGGAGGAGGACCACACGGTAAGAAAATGTCTTATTGGATCAGGGTTGCATTACCTGCTAGTTGGAGATTCTCCGACCGAGCAAACTCGGGCTCGACTGGCCTTATGGTGGGTGAGCTTAGTCTCGACGACAAGCCCGGAGTCTCCGGTCTAGGCAGACCTAGACGGGCCGAACAGTTGTTAACCTTAAGGATGTGCCCGACCGGATCCGCCTAGGCTTGCTCAGTGATCAGGTCGGTTGATAAGCTAGCACTCCTTGATTGACAATCATATCGGTCTATGGGCAAAAAGTGGCCTGGGGCTATTTACGTGGATACATGAGAATCACACAAAACAATACCAAAAATTCCAATACCCTTTGTCATATAAGAAAAAAAGCACAAAACATTTACGAGTGTCTTTTCAGAATTCTGTGCCAATAGCGGTAAAGGTCTAGAGATATATCTGTTAAGACTTAGCCTTACTCTAAGAATATTAACAGTTAGCCTAACCGTCTCTTGGCTTAGACCAAAGCGAGATCTGATTAAACAAGAGTGAAACAAAAAGTCTCACATTAATCTTGCTGTCTCTACGCAAGCCCTGTCTCACGTCATTCGACAACCACGACTTCGTAGCTCTCTTCCAAAACCAAGGCCCGACGCGATGCTACTCATGGACAACTGCGCCGCCAATTTCGCTCGGATTTACCAGAGGTTCAATGTCTTCTTGGCTTAGTTTGGTCACTCCATGAAGAAGATGGGCGCCATTGCAGTTTTAACTTATGATGAAGGAGAAATTACAAAGAATCGCAATGTTGTTAATGAAAGAAGTTTCGGGAGTTGTTCGTTGTTTTGGTTTTCTTCTATTTGGTGAACACTTGGTCTCTAGAATAAGGAGGCTATGTTGGTAGATCTATTGAGGCTATGAATGTTTTGAGCTTGATGCGGCAGATATATTGTGTAAATGAGGTATAATTTCATGTGCATTTGCTCGAGTGAGACAATTTTCCATCAGTTAATTTTCTGAACTTTCCTATGTTTCGTATGCTAAAAACGTTGTCAATGGATAACCATTTATATTTAGAGTATAGGCATGTTTAAAGTTTAAAAAAAAAAAAGGATTCCCTAACCTAAAAAGGAGAAGGCATTTTCTTGAAAAATGAATATGGAAAACAATTTCTTTTATCATGAAATCTTTCCCAAATTAAATGCATCCTTCAGATAAATGTTTATAATGAAATTACACACGCTATCTCCCTACATACTAGGGACTATTACTAAGTTTAGCCCTATAGGTTACATCATCAAAATGGTGAGTACAAATATACAATTAAATAGACGCTTCATTTATGTTTATCTACATCAATTACTATGGATTAAATAAACTTTTAAGGTAATCAAACTCATTTTAATTAGAATAGTAAGGTTCTGATGTCAACTTCAATTGAGATATATGTTAGGATTAATTAACAAATAATTTGGGGGTGATGTAATAACATGGCATCAAGGGACAATTAAGTTGAATAGAATGAATCTCAATTGTTTTCTACAAAGTCTCTACCGCACCAGTATCATCTCTTAGTCATATATTTGAATTGGTATTGAATGTACGATTCGAAATTTTCTCAATTTAGAGAAACAACTTCATCGCGTGGAGTTACCCCATAATGATCAGCTGCTCCGCCCCACCACCTCGTCGAGCCTCACTCTAAGTTGTGCAACCCACCGCAATGCCACAGCCGAAGCGACAATGCTCCATCGCCTTTGTCGTTGCGCTCTCCTCCTCTCTCTGTCTCTTTGCACGGAAGTTCATGGAAACATGTGCTCGAATGAAAACATATAAACATTTGATGAAACATATAAAAAGTTGATCAATTTACATTCATAATTGTAAAGAGGTAGAAATAAAATAAGCTCGGACTCATGTGACAAGATAAAGATCCAAAAGGATCACTAATGAAATGCCTCATTTAGAAGCCCATTTGCTCTGCCATTTATTAAAAGAAAAAAAAATGGAATTGTACTATTGGGATCTTAGGTTGAGGCAGATGATGTTTTAATAAGTAAATTAACTCCCCAAACGTTGAAAGGTTGTATACCCCAGAAGAAAAATAGATTACTACGAGTCATACTTCTCTTAATGATGACTGCCGAAATATAACGGATTCCAAATACTAAGTTCCATAAAACCCCACATTTATTGAACATGCATAAGAGAATATAACATGTATCATGTAAGGGTGGCAATCAATCATCGTATTTTGCAAACTAATATAAGTCAAAACCAGACAGAATCAAATCATTCTTAAATCTACATGTCCCACATCTTAGAAACCAAAACAAACCGCAACAGGTTGCTGTTCAATGCATGAAGACTATTAGATTCATTCTTTCATTTTCCATCTTTTTGAAAAAAAATTATTCTAGTGAAAGGCAAGATCTCGAGGGATTCGTCTCTATCTTAATAAACAAAAAATAGCTCGAGAACTAAACTTTCCAAGTCCAGCCAAGAAGCCAGAATTTGAGAAGTCGTGTGCTGTTGTATTATTATCCGACACTTGGAATAATAACCTGTACTTTCCCCACCATGTCTCTTCGCTCGAATTGCGCTACGAAACGTCATGCTGTTTTTTCCTCGTACAAGTTGCAAAAGTCAAGAACGGTGGCTTTGATCATTTCAAGATTTGGCAAAGTAAGACTCAATCGAGCTCTACTCCATCATCCTCTTTTGAGTTCGAATGGAAGAGAGAGTCGACCACCGCGTACAAATACTTGTCCAAGTGATTTGACTTAGGGCATACATACAAAAATATCACAAGCACAATTCAGAAGTCGATACAATCACCTTAGTACCGGGAAAAAAAAAAAAAAAAAAAAGGACCGGCGGCCCTCGTCATTTGCTAGAGATTTACAATTGGTTTCTCTGCTTTTCTTTGTGCACCACCGTCCACGTACTTTCCAAAATATTGTACAGTTCATCCTCCTGATAAGATCTACTTCAATAATTTTTAACGATGTCAAGTTCATGTCGACAAAATCCATCGTCGGAAAAGGGCTGATGGCGGTACCATTTTTACAGTAAGGCATGTTGGGAAAGTGGGGGTGATTACTCTTATTTGGCAGCTACCTAATATTTTTCCCAAAAGGAAAAAAAGAAGAAGAAAATCATCGATGATTCTCATGTTTTGTTTATTTTGATTTTCTAACGTAGAAGTTGAATGGCAAAGAGAATCGAATGCAAGACTGACATCCGGCAAGAGAGTAACTTCTACGATCCAAACCTTAATAGCGTTTGGCTCTTTGTTCCCTGTACGTGACGATTGTTCATCAAACTAAATGAAATCTTCCAAGCTCTACTTTCATATCGATTTATACTTCGTGATAGCCAATCACTACATCTTAATAATGTTCGGTGATTATGGCAACACTTGGGAAAAAAAAAATTTGACTTTGGGGTACTAGGTACGAAAGGAAGTGCCATTGCTTAGGCTTCATTTGTCTCATGGAAAATCAATGGTTTTGAAAACATTTTCCTAAAAAAATCGTTTATGTTTCGCTTGAAATATTTAGTTAATGCAAAATGTTTTTATTATCGCCACAAATGATAAAAATATTTTTTGTTCTTTTAAGCAGTACAAGTGATTATTTTTAATAAAATGATTTTCAAATCATTCATTTTTATCAAAATAAACGCAATCTTAAGAGCAAAACTCGTGCACTTGGACATTAGATATGCATGAAATGACGATGAAAGAGTGTCATGTAAATCTTCAAACCTAAGAAAGTCAGACAATTTGAGATATTGAAATTGACCGGATGTAATTTTGACTTTCTAAAGACGTGAGCCGTGAATCAAGGCGCCACGTGCCTTGTTGGATGTGACATGTGAGCAATTTCACCAAAAAATGAGTAATTTAGCAAACATCTTTTGAAAAACGATGGCTTATATTGTTTAGAAAAATAAAATAATGGAAATTTTTTTTCATCACCCATGAATATAGTTAGACATAGATTGTCATCAACTAATTTTTCTAAACGATATAAACAATCATTTTTCTTGAAAAATATTTTTCAAATTACTCAATTTCCGCAAAGTGAACGCGCCCTAAAAGACTCAAATCATTTTCTATATGTGAAGCTTTAATGCCAGCTTCGATTGATTCTTGCTAAATTTATCAGCCACCGCCCCCCACCCCATAATACAGTCCTAAACTATTTTGACTTCATGGCACACTTCAAAACTTCGACCAGTGGATTACAGTTTCCAGATGGCTTGAATCACGAAATTTTCTGACGGGTAATTTTGAGATTTATGACCGAAAATTGTGAATCCTAGCTAATAACTCGATACCCGTGATCATTTCACAACCTCCACTTCCACCGGCAATGCTCACAGGATAAACACACGCATTATGTGGGTATGCATTTTAATCTAAAGGAAATGACTACTTAGTGCATAAAGACATTTACTTAAAACACACATTGGTCGATCGAACATAGTACTTTGCAAAATTATTATATAAGACGATTATGTTTCTAAAAGAAAAACAGGTGGGCATTTATAAGAAGGGCACCCAAATCGGAATTCTAGCTTCTTGGAAACCGTTGACCACGCAGCTTGTCAGAGCATATGAAGCTTCGTCCCAACTCCGCTCACGAAATGGCCATCTTACCTCGTCATTACGAGGAAGGTCATCGTTCATCTTGTGACTAAACAAATCCTAAGAAGGATCCGAATGCATTAAACTAATGCCATTATCTGCTCGTAGCGGGAAGGGAGAACTTTGAATAAGTCCCCCAAGCCAAGTTCGAAGGACCAGTACAACTTGATGTTATACATTAATACATATGGGCGTTTCGAGGATTACTTAATTCTCTTTCATGCAACCAAATGGGATTACATTTTGCTTATAAAAGGAAAGCCCGTCTGAGCACTTTCACCTCGTGTTCAATCCCTTTGCCTTCGCATAATTCCTTCCCTAGTACAATAGCCTAATTCCATACATCATCGTCATCCTCCTCACAAAAGAAAAATGACTGCTAGGAAAGTTCATTTGGTTTTATCACTAAGTCTTCTCTTGGTTGTAGCGTGCAATGCAGATGGTAAATTGAGGAGAACTTCTACAAGAAGAGTTGCCCTCAAGCTGAGAAGCTTGTGAGGGACATCACTTGGAGCAAGGCCCAATCTGACCCTACTCTGGGTGCTAAGCTTCTCAGGATGCACTATCACGATTGCTTTGTTCAGGTAGCAAATTCCTATATATCCCCACCGTAGCTTTTCCAATCAAAACATGCCGAGAGTAACCATTTTCTATGAGAAAAGTTGCCGGCTTTCTTTCTTTTACAGTGTGTCACTCGAGATTCCTGTCAACCTAATTAAAAGTTTAAGTCATCATTATGCCAATGATCATCTTCGCTTGTCGAGACAGAAGATGGGGAATGTAGGGAACATATTGTTCAACTTGTATTTCTCTAATTACTTTAAACTTTTAGACTTATAGGACATGAACATATCTCAACCGTTCTAGATAAATCTTGTTTTACATCATAAGCATTCGGACTTAGCGAGCTCAACTCTCCATTTGATGAAATTGTGGAAATAATTATTTCTTAGGGATGCGATGGATCTATACTGCTGGACCCTGTGGGGACAACCCAATCTGAGAAGAACGCAGTACCAAATCTCGCCCTGGCTGGTTTTGATGTTATCGATGACATCAAGACACAAGTTGAGCAAGCTTGCCCTAACATCGTCTCTTGCGCTGACGTTCTTTCTCTAGCCGCTCGTGATGCTGTTTCTTTCCCTGTAAGATAAACTTGCCTGATCGATTGTCTAAAACCATAATTTTCATCATAAAAAATGGTCGAAATATAAGGTTTGTCATTTGAACACGATGGCGTGAATTGCAGTTTAACAAGTCGATGTGGAATGTGTTGACGGGAAGAAGAGACGGCAACGTTTCATTAGCGTCCAATGTCGCTGGGAAGCTTCCATCTCCTTTCGCAAACTTTAGTACTCTCGCACAAAGTTTCTCTGAGACAGGCCTTAATGTGAACGATCTTGTCGTTCTCTCTGGTAAGCCAACATGATCATGTCTTTTTTCGGATGTTTGAATTGATATTTCGTGACTTACATTATGATCATCAAAGTAGCATCGAAGCTAATTAAAGTACATAACTGACATACTGCATCGAGTTAGACATTGCACAATGTATAATGAAGTCATCTATATCTTTGCTCCTTCATCAGGTGCGCATACCATTGGAGTTGCTCATTGCGGCATAATTTCCAATAGGCTCTACAACTTCACCGGGAAAGGAGATGCCGATCCCTCTCTGAACGCTGCCTACGCTGCATCCCTCCGGACCCAGTGCCCTAACCCGGCCAACCCGGCTAAGACGGTGGACATGGATCCACAAAGCTCCCTCTCCTTCGATAGCCATTACTTCGATATTCTCACGGAAAACAAGGGATTGTTCCAATCTGACGCTGCGCTCTTGACAAACCGAGGCGCAGCCAAGGTGGTCCAGCGCCTTCGGTCGCCAACCAAGTTCTTTGCCGAGTTTGGCAAATCAATGAAGAAAATGGGGGACATCGAGGTACTGACGGGAACTGCCGGAGAGATTAGAAAACAATGTCGTGTGGTGAATCAATCGTAAGGGACGCGATCGTTTGGTGTGTCGTGGGTCATAGTTTCGACCGTTGCTCTTTAACATAAGTATTTGTGGTTTAGTAATTTGACAATGTGGTGATGTGTTCTTTGCAAGTCTTAAATAAACTGTAATAGCTCTTCGTTTGATTTTCCAATACAAATAGTGTAACTCTCTTTTTCTCTCTTGCGTATGCGCACAAGAGCTAAATCAGTATTTCCAAAATTTGAACTAATAGAGCAAGCAGTTAGACTTTCAACATTATCAAAACATGATGAAATTCGAAAAACCGACTTTCACATTGTGGGGCACGATATCCAAGCGCTAGCGATCCGATTAAAACAACGAGCACGTATTTCACCACCAACATGCACATCGACGGGAACAAACTTCCCCGCGCTTTACGGACAATAATTCTTATTTCCCACCTGGATGAGCTTTCGCCGACAGATGTTTGTAATATCTCTTGGATATAAATAGATAGAGAGAAGTGATCACCCTCGTTTTTCTTCAAGAGAGAGCAACTTTGCCCTAAGTTTTTGCAATTTGTTTAAAAGGAGAGGGGGCTCAGTTTGGGCATTACATCACTTCAATTGTCTGAGATATGTTGAGTTCAATTGATGTTGGTCTAATAACACCCTGCGGCTGAAAATAAATGTTGGCATTATTTTGTGGAACCGATCTGGTCGCATAAGATGACCTTGGCCATTAATAGTACGGATCACACGTCTTGGTTCCTTCGCTTTCAAAGGGCCTTCTCTTTCTCTCTCTGTTCATTGCCATGCAACGTCCACCCCGAAATTATTCTTGTCCTTCCATTTTCGACAATGGGAAAAGAGAAGAAGAAGAAGAAGGAGGAACTCAAAGTGAGTTCGCAGCTTTTCTTTTTACCCCCTTTTCTTCTCAATATTCAAGCATCATGAATGGCATCATATCCTGCATAATGTATCTTTTTATTAACTTTCGAATGTATGGTTAAAGAAACAGAAAAAAGATTTAAATTTGGTGTTCCGTACGTAGGTTGTTGTCGTCGAATTCAGAGTTTCAATGCACTGCAACGCGTGTGAAAGAACGGTCGCAAGAACAATTTCAAAGATCAAAGGTCTCTCTCTCTCTCTCTCTCTCTCTCTCTCTCTCTCTCTCTCTCTGTGCGTAAGAAAATCTTAAGTTGGGTTTGGTGAACCTACCTACGTTCATGTTGCATGAGACATGCAGATCGGATATGATGACAATGAAAAGGAACAACTTTTCATGTGTGCGCACGCTTTTTCTTCTTTTGGGATGATGCAGGGATAGAGAAGTTTTCGACAGATATGAACCAGCACAAGGTGGTCGTGACAGGGCGGATCGATCCGAAGAAGGTCTTGAAGAAGTTGAAGAAGAAGACGGGGAAGAAAGTCGAAATTCTGGAGAACAAAGAGGACCTGGCGAATGAAGATGGAGCGAATGATGGGGAAGGCGAAGGCGGGTCGAAAACGATGGTGGCTGAAGAACAAAACGCAGTTATTCATCCTTCGATGTTGGGTTATTGTTGCGTAGAAGACGAAGTCTTGATGATGTTCAGCGACGAGAATCCAAATGCATGTTCTGTGATGTAGAGACAAAGAGGGAGAGATTCAGCGGCATGCCATTGCATAACGTAGAATTAGTCTATAAGATTGATACTGTTTATTTTTAGAATGAGAGATCGGTTGAGTGGTCAAAAGTTTTATTTTGAGTCTTTGACGCAGCAATTTTTCATATATGAACTACAACTTCTTCCGCATAAATTAGCAAACCTTATGGACAACATTTGCTATTTATGGATGGAGCCATATCTGGTGCACTGAACGGAACGATTTACAGACGCTCATATAGATTGAAATCATGTATAGAGTTCAGATATCTCATGCCTTGAACATAAATGCCACTCTCGAATTATATGGTCGACTGCTTTAATATTTGAGGAGAAAGATTGAGCCTTTCCCACAAGGTGGGCCAAAGGGGAAAAAAAGGCCATTGCCGTGAACATGTCTTAAATTGGCATTGGATTTACAGTAAAAAGGCCTTATCGTTGATTAATTTCTCATGGGGTTTTGAGTATCACATTTCTTAATGCGCCAAAATAATCACAAATCCGCCCCCAACTTTGAACCTAATTCAAAAAATAGTATACTCTTCAAGCAAAGTGAAATGAGGTTAAGCGCTTCATATATATATCAACATTATCAACATTAGCTGAGAGAGAACTAATAATTTACATGATTAGAGGTCATTAATTTATTAACTCATTGGTTTAAAAACTAGTGGGAAATTGCATTATACTGGAGTTAAAATGCAAATGTTCTGTACAACAATGTCAGCGAAAGAAAGTATTTTCATTTAAAGGAATCATACGGTAAAATAAATAAATAAATAAGTCTCATGGCATCACGGTTACATTCGTTGGAGATTCTCCAACCGGTCTATTGGCAAAAAGGGGGATGGAGTTGTTTACGTGGATACATTAGAATTGCGCAAAACAAAACAAAAAATTCAGATGCCTCTGTCAATTGCATGGGTCTTTTGACAACTTCCTTGCTCGCAGGAGTAAAGCTTCAGACATATATCTGTTAGCCTTAACTCTAAGAAGATTAACAGTTAGCCAACCATGTCCTGGTTCAGACCAAGGCATATTCTGATTAAACAAGAAGAAAGGAAAAGTGTCACATTGTTCTCGTCGGGAAAAGTATTAAAAATGTTCTAAACCTTTTACATTTATACCAATTTAGTCATAAACATTTCTTCAATACCAATTAAGTCCTAAACATATTTACGTTGTGCTAATTCAGTTCTTTCCGGCCAAGTTTGGTCGGATTTTGCTGACTGGATGCCAACCGGCTGACGTGACCTGATCGGCGCTAACGCGAACAATTTTTAATAATATTTTAATATTATTGAATCTTTTTCTTTTTTCCTTCTCCTCCTTCTTTCTCCAGCTAGTCGCCAAGGTGACCGGCTAGAGGCGACGGCCAGCGAGGTTGAGGTCAACCTCACCTACCACCTCACCAGTGGCCACAAGGGCAGCCTTGCGCTGGGCGGTGAGGCTCACCCTCGCCAGATCTCGGCAAGGGTGGAGCCTCGCCCATGGCCAACGAGGGCGAGCCTCACCAACCAGGCGCGAGGCCTAGGCGGCAAGGCTCGCCCTCGCCGGATCTAGCAAGGGTCGAGCCTCGCCCATGGCCTGGCGAGGGTGAGCCTCGCCAACCCGATGCAAGGCCAGCTTGAGGCCGCCTAGGCCGCAAGGGCAGCCTCATGCTAGGCTAGCGAGGCTCGACTCTCGCCGGATCCGACAAGGGCGAGCCTCGCTCGCCTAGTGCGAGGCCGCCCTTAGGGCCACTAGTGAGGTGGCCGGCACCGGTTGGAGGAAGAAGGAGGAGAAGGAAAAAGAAAAATAACAAAATTCAAAAATATTAAAATATTATTAAAAGTTGTTTACATTAGCGCCGATTATGCTACATCAACCGGCCGGTGTCTAGTCAGCAAAATCTGGCCAAAATTAGCCTAAAAGAACTGAATTGACACAACATAAAAAGGTTTATGATTTAATTGGCACAAATGCAAAAATTTTAAGACTTTTTAATACTTTTCCCATTCTCGTTTGTCTCTATGCAAGTGTTGTCCCACGTTACCCTAGTCTTGACAGCCTCTCGAGCTTACCTATACTAGGGCCTTTACTCATTGTCGACATGCTCACCTACCACTCTCTTCCCAACTTGATCGACTCTATTACGAGGGATCTGTTAGAGGAATTAAACAGGTATTGAAAGATCAGAAGAGCATAAAAGTCAGTGACAGTAGAAAAGCCAAACTTGAAGAAGCAACTGGAACAGAGGAAGCTGAAACAGAGGAAGGTTGTGAGATTGGTGATCCAATTAAACTGATGAGCTGGCGATCCATGACAGCAGGAGCTGGCGATCCGTGACAGCAAAACCTGAAACACAGAAGCAGGTCAAGCAAATTAAAGGAGCTGCACAGTCAGAAGAAATGCACGTGTAATTTTCATATTATTCTGTTGTAACAATTCTATAACAGAAAATAGTTGAGCTCGTCATTTAGTATAAAAGGAAAAGAGAGAACGAGAGAAGGAGAAGCGAGAGTTCATTGTTAGTTTTCTGTCACTGGTTTTTCTTGATTCATTCGGAGCTTTCTCTCCATCTTCTGTATCTGGGAAGTGGAGAATATCGTGTAAAGAATGAACTTGAAGTTCTGAAGAAGAGATATATCAGAAGCTGAGGTATTCTCATTGATTGTTCAAGATCTTGTTCTGTATTCAATTTCTTCTCATGGTATCAGAGCAGATTACCTGGGTATGTTAGATCTGATATGTTCTTACTGCATGATAGTATAAAGATCCTGATATCTCTTAGGTAGCTTACCTTCAAAGTTTACTGGATTATCTTCGAATCTTCAAAATCTCTGAAGATAGAAGAATGGCAACTAGAGTGCAGAAGTATCCTTTCCCTATTCATGTGAATATAGCTAACTTCGTTACCATCAAGTTGAATGAAGAAAACTTTCTGTTGTGGCAAGCTCAATTCAACAGATTTCTGAGAAGCCAAGATCTAATTGGTTTTATCAATGGTGAAACATTACCTCCAAATCGATTGATACAAACTGAGACAGGAGAAATGATGAACCCTGATCACCTGGATTGGATAAAAACCGATCAGCTTATATCATCCTGGATAAGTGGTGCAGTATCAGAAAATATTCTAAGTCTAATAATTGGCTTAGAAACCTCACTTGAAGTATGGCAGGCACTCATGAATAGATTTACACAGAAATCTGTTGCACAGGAGTTTGAGTTAAGAGGAAAACTTCAAGCCTGCAAGAAAAGAAACAGATCACTAAGCGAATATCTTCGAGAGTTCAAAACCATTTGTGATCAATTGAATGCAATTGGAAAGCCTGTTGATGATATAACTAGAATGTTTGGCGTACTAGAAGGGCTAGGTCCTGAATATGAAACTTTCAGGACAATCATGTATTGTCTTAAGCCTCAGCCAGAGTATGATGAGGTTATCTCACAACTCGAGAGGTTTGAAACCCGATTACAAACATACTCTATGAATGAGTATAATTCTAACTTGGCCTATTATGGGCAAAGGAAAGCTGGAACAAGTCAGCAAAGAATCAATCCCAGAAATCAAAGAGAAAATTTTCGAGGAGAAGTTAGCTATGGCGGAGGTCGATCTTTTGTTAGAAGGGAGTATGGAAATAATTTTGCAGAAGCTGGAAGGAATCAACGAATAAGATGAATAACCCGTATTCAACTCAGCAAGGTCAGGTTAATAAGGATGATTGGTCCAGCTATGGACAAGGTTTTCGGCCATATTCAAATCCTGCACAAAGGTATCAAAGTGTTAGGTCTTATCCACCACAAAGCTCAAATGGTGATAGACAAACACAGACCACAAAGCCTACAAATAATGGCCCTTTGCAATGCCAGATCTGTAAGAAATCAGGTCACACAAGACTCGGATGTTGGTATAGGTTTGACAACTCGTACCTGGACGGATGAAATACCAACCGCATTAGCAGCGGTACACATTGAAGAACCCCGTGGTTCGAATGGTATCCGGACAGGGCTACATCACACATTACCTCGGAACCTGGTATGCTTCAAACTACAATACATATAGTGGTAATGACACTGTCATGATAGGAGATGGATCCCATTTGTCAATCTCATGCATTGGTAATGGAATATTAAATACAGAAAATAGCAAATTACCACTGAATGATGTATTAATAGTCCCTGAAATCACAAAGAATCTTCTTTACGTATCAAAAACCGATGATTATCCCCGCTCTTTTATTTTTGACAAACATGGGGTATATATGAAGGACAATCACAATCATACAACAGTGAAGCTAGGAAGGAAAGTCAAGGGGCTATACCGTGTGGAACCTAAAGCTGCGAAGTCTTCTTCACACGAGACTCAACATGAAGTAGCGAGAAGATATCGGCATCAAAGGCTTGCTCATACCAATCTTAAAAACAGTGAAGATTCTGCAGAAACAAAATCTCATTCAGTTTAGTTCCAAGACTCGGAATATATGTAGCGCTTGTCAAGTTGCTAAAAGCTCAGCTTTACCTCTTCACTTCTCAGACCATATTTCTAATGTTCCATTAGAAAGAATACATTGTGATGTATGGGGACCTTCACCAATTCAATCTGTTCAGAAATTCTCCTACTATGTCATTTTTGTGGATGATTTCTCTCGGTATAGCTGGATATATCCCATGAGACGAAGTCAGAAGTTTATGAGATATTTGTTCTGTTTCAAAGATTTGTAGAACATCAGCTTAATCACAAGATCAAAATCTTCCAGAGTGATGGAGGAGGTGAGTTCACTAGTAATAAACTCCAACTTCATCTACAGAAGTGTGGAATCAAGCAGTATATCTCGTGTCCTCACACACCAGAGCAAAATGGTGTCTCGGAGAGAAAACATCGACATGTGATTGAATTAGGTCTAGCAATGATGTATCATGCTAGAGTACCACTGAAATTTTGGGTAGATGCATTCAAAACAGCAGTCTATGTTATCAATCTTCTTCCCACAACAAAACTACATATGCATTCACCTCACTATCAGCTCTACAATAAGACACCCAGATTATTATTACCTTCGAGTGTTTGGATCAGCTTGTTATCCATGTCTCAGGCACTACACAAAGCATAAATTTGATCCAAGATCTCTCACGTGTATCTTTCTTGGATATAGTGAGAAGCATAAAGGATACAGGTGTCTCTTGCCTACAAATGGAAGAATCTACATCAGCAGACATGTAATATTTGATGAAAATGTCTTTCCCTTTATTCATACACTAAATACCGAATATCGGCGGATCCGACCTATACAAACAAAGTGGATAAAAGGAGTACTATCTTCTAGTTCCAACTCTACTACGAAGGCTCAATCACAAGACAATATATCGAAGGGATATTTGCAGCATACCAGATTCAATCAAATAGCTCCAGAAGTACAGACAAATGAGCTCAGCTCAGGTAATTATGAAGGTCGATCACACATACAGATATTACCTGATACTGAGATATAGAGTGATGGTAATAATGTCTCCAGTAATGTTGAATCACATCAGTCATCTTCAAACATACAGGAACAAATATCTACAAACCAAGAGACTGTCTCAACATCAAATGCTAATACAGGACAAATCAGTACTGAAACTGAAACTATACAAGGTACAGCTTCAACTCATCCTATGCAAACTAGACTACGATCTGGAATTGTTAAAGCCAATCCTAAATATGCATGTCTCTGTTGAGTATAAGGTTCTGTTGAACCAAAATCGCAAAGTCTGCCTTAGCGACCGAGGATGGTATCAAGCAATGCAAGAAGAAATGGATGCCTTATATCGAATCAAACACAGGGAATTAGTTCCTCGAGATGATCACATGAATATAATCGGGTGCAAATGGGTGTTCAAGACAAAACTTGCACCTCGATGGAAGTTTGGATAGACTCAAAGCTAGGCTTGTAGCCAAAGGCTTCCATCAAGAAGAAGGTCTTGATTTCACGTAAACCTTCAGCCCCAGTGAAACATGCAACAATTCGAATAATCTTATCGGTAGCTATGATGAAACAATGGAAAATTCATCAATTAGATGTCAAAAATGCTTTCTTACATGGACACTTAAGTGAAACAAAGTGTATATGGAGCAGCCTCCGGGGTTTAAAGATTCACAACAGCCTCACCATGTTTGTCTCCTTCGAAGATCTCTTTATGGACTTCGTCAAGCTCCTCGAGCCTGGTTTGATAGGTTCAGCAGCTTCTTGCTCGAATTTGGTTTTTTCTGTAGCTCTACTGATCCTTCTCTATTCATCCTGCATACTGAAACAACCACTCTTCTATTATTACTGTATGTAGATGATATCATTCTCACTGGAAGTTCACCTCAAATGATTTCTACTCTTATTACTTCACTGAGTACTCATTTTCATATGAAGGATCTAGGTTCTCTACACTATTTTCTTGGCATTGAAGCTACACGAACCTCAGATTACCTATTCCTTTGTCAAACCAAATATGCTTTAGATCTTCTCACCAGAGCTCATATGATAAACTCCAAACCTCTTTCAACTCCTCTTTCACTAAAACCATCTATTTTAATCAATGATTCTCTACCTTTGCATAATCCTACTGAGTACAGAAGCCTAGTTGGAGGTTTGCAATACCTCACCTTAACCAGACCAGACATTGCTTATGCCACAAATATACTTTGCCAACGAATGCAGCAACCTACAATTGCATATTTCAACAGATTAAAAAGAGTCTTACGATATATAAAGGGCACTATCAAGCTTGGCTTATTTCTTCACTCTCACAGTGCAATGCACCTCTATGGTTACTCTGACTCAGATTGGGCTGGTTGTGTAGAAACCAGAAGATCAACAACTGGTTTCTGTATATACATTGGATCCAATCTTATATCCTGGGCAGCAAAGAAACAACCTACCGTGAGCAGATCCTCCATTGAAGCTGAATACCGTGCTCTTGCATCAGCCACTGCCGATCTTACATGGGTCAGTTTTGTACTACGTGATATAGGTTGTTTTCTTAAGCCTCCTATCCAATTGTTCTGTGATAATAAGTCAGCAATTTCTCTTACCCTGAATCCTATCTTGCACGCTCGAACCAAACATATTGAAGTAGATTTTCACTTCGTTCGAGAAAAAGTCTCCTCAGGATCATTGCATGTCAGATACATTCCAAGTTCATATCAATTAGCTGACATTTTTACAAAACCACTGACAAGCAGAGCACATTCTTATATGCGAACCAAATTGGGAATCAGTATTCTCTCCATTCCCAATTTGAGGGGGGATGTTAGAGGAATTAAACAGGTATTGAAAGATCAGAAGAGCATAAAAGTCAGTGACAGTAGAAAAGCCAAACTTGAAGAAGCAACTGGAACAGAGGAAGCTGAAACAGAGGAAGGTTGTGAGATTGGTGATCCAATTAAACCGATGAGCGGCGATCCATGACAGCGGGAGCTGGCGATCCGTGACAGCAAAACCTGAAACACGAAGGTGTCAAGCAAATTAAAGGAGCTGCACAGTCAGAAGAAATGCACGTGTGATTTTCATATTATTCTGTTGTAACAATTCTATAACAGAAAATAGTTGAGCTCGTCATTTAGTATAAAAGGAAAAGAGAGAACGAGAGAAGAAGTAGCGAGAGTTCATTGTTAGTTTTCTGTCACTGGTTTTTCTTGATTCATTCGGAGCTTTCTCTCCATCTTCTGTATCATGAACTTGAAGTTCTGAAGAAGAGATATATCAGAAGCTGAGGTATTCTCATTGATTGTTCAAGATCTTGTTCTGTATTCAATTTCTTCTCGGGATCCCTCGTATTAAGGATTCTAGGCTTCCTAGATTCACGACGAATGATGAGGATTTGGAATTTAATCTCTAAGAACTTACTTCTCGTCAATAATCACTTTATCCTTGCCAAAAAACTGCTTGCTTTCTACCACTTGGAAATGGTGACATAATCTAGAATGCCAAAAAAATTTATTAAAAAAAGAAGAAGACCTAAATTGGATTTGATTGCAACTTCACACTGCCAACACTAACTTCAATCTATCTTTCCACCTAAAAAAAGTAGGATCAACTTACATAGACTCTATCATTCAAGTATCATTGATTGATATCAATATAATAGGATTTATTTTTTCGAGATATTATTTTCTCTTTCGCAAAAGTCAATGCTTGATTGCCCAAAACCCCAAAGCCTGCCACATAGCATCATCATCCTCATTTGGGTCCGCCACAAATTTTTTCTTTGAATTCAATAGGTGCTTTGTCATAGCAACATATCTATCCTAGGCCCAAAAAGAAGGAAAAAAGTTGCTCCAACCTATCATGTATAGCCATGATCTCTCAGTTTTCCACCCAACTGAAAAACCTAACAGAAAGCTCCAACTTTCCGACTTACCTTTAATCTATATACCTTACCAGAAAATCCGTCACGCAGATCTCTCTTTCCTCTTTCACACCGGCCACAAGTCCCAATCAAAGTAATCCCGACCAACGTGCCCAAATTGATTGGACACAAAGGAGTCCAAGTGTCTGTATGCAGATGCAAGTCTCACTCGTTGCTCCACTAAAACTCCCGACCAACATGCCCAAATTGATTGGACACAAAGGAGTCCAAGTGTCCGTATGCAGATGCAAGTCTCACTTGTTGCTCCACTATAACTCTGTCTGTCTGTCTCTCTCTCTCTCTCTCTGCGCCATTAGACATCCTCTAATGGCTGACAAAAGCATGCACCAGGCCACAACCAAGCATTCAAGCCATGTAGTACCGACCTTCATTTTTCAATGCTATCCATGACGTTCTTTATCCTTTTCTTATGAATCCGTACAATGCTGGCCCATTAGCAGAGATGATTTCCAATGTTTGTCAAACAGAGAAGATAATCTCTTTGTATTTTCTGACTAGCATAATAGGCGTGATAAGATCATAAGAATCACTATCATAATGGGAGTCATTATTGCATTCTTTTCTAGTCGGATAACCCTCCTAGGAAATCATCTTATGGGATATGCCAATGAAGAAAGCAATGTCTTAACAATTCCTTTTTTTCAATGATATTTCTCAGTTGATTGCAATGTGGAATGAGCCCAAAAGGAAAAACTGAAGATGGTACCAATGTAATCTTGTTGGGAAGAGATTGGATCTTCCTCAGCTTTCATTTGAACAGAATCAGCATACTGCCTCAGGCAGTGAAACCAGTAGATCCATCAGGAGTCAAGAATGAGCAGAAGAGGCTAATTGAATATCAAGGATCAACGTTCTTATTTATCTTTCCTTTTATTATCTGTCTTTCCTTTATTCTTCACTTTTTTCCCCTAGTGTATATGGTGATGCTCTTCTTATAAATAATGAATCGCCCACATTGCAACAATAAGAGCACTACAGATCGACAAATGACTTGTGACAAGCTATACTGTTATTGTTGTAGCATCCTGTTTGTACATGGTGTGAGAGAATAAAAAAAGGAGCCTGTGGGAGAATTCTTTTATGTCATGATTTCCAAAGCTTCCCTTGTTTTTCCTACTACGTTGAATACAGTAGCTGCGATATGTGCTGGGGTCAGACCGGCTTGAGCTATTTGGTCGGCAGGCGATCCATGGTCAATGTAGCGATCGGGCAGAACAAGAGGCCTCCACTGCAAAAATGTCCACATGTGATTTAGGAAAGTACAGGAAAAGGAAGAAACAGCCGCCAGAATATCTGGTGGTTCCAGACAACTTTAAACATAACCCAACTCAGCCAAAGTTCTGCAAGATTTTTTCCTGAAGTTGTAGCATCCATACCTTTACTGTGCCGTCAAGAAGGCCATCAAGGGCCAGGAACTGAGCGACGTGAGACCCGAACCCTCCTATTGAACCTTCTTCGACTGTGATCAAAACCTCATGCGATTTTGCAAGGCTTCGGATAAGAGCATGATCCAAAGGTTTGCAGAAGCGTGCATCAGCAACTGTTATTTTGAAGCCATGGGTTTCAATCAATGCAGCCGCAGCTAAGCAGCCCTGCACCGCTGTTCCGTAGCCCAAGAGCGCCACTCTCTCTCCTTCTAAAAGTATCCTTCCCTTTCCAATCTGTGAGTGAAATTTTTTTGGAGAGTGATCAAAATAGAAATCAATCCAGGATGGAATGCCAATTTTTTTCAGCTTATTTAGGGATATGCTCTTCTTCTTTTTTTCACAAAATTGGCAAGAAGATACCTCAAGTGGTGTGCCTTTGTTTCCTGGTGGCAGCGGAACGCCAACTCCATTTCCTCGTGGGTATCTGAAACAACTTGGTCTGTCGTCGATGGCGGCAGCAGTAGCCACCATGTGGAAAAGCTCTGCCTCGTCCGCAGGAGCCATCACCACCATATTAGGGAGGCATGCCATAAAAGTGACATCAAAAGCACCGCAGTGTGTAGGGCCATCAGCTCCGACCAGTCCTGCTCGATCCATCGCGAATCTAACAGGCAACTTCTGCAGATCAACATCATGCACAACCTGTTGCATGGGGAACAATACACTCTCAAGACAAAAAAAGGGGGAAAAGGATAAGATTGCGCAAAGAAGTCAAAGCAGTGGGGCTTGCCTGGTCATAAGCCCTCTGCAAGAAAGACGAGTAGATTGCACAGAAAGGTTTAATGCCTTCACACGCTAGACCAGCAGCAAAAGTGACGGCATGTTGTTCTGCAATCCCAACATCAAAACATCTGGTTGGGAAGCGGCGAAGGAAGAGATTTAACCCCGTGCCCCCTCCCATCGCAGCATGAATAGCAACAATATCTTTATCCGCTTCCGCTTCTGCAATTAAAGCCTCGGCAAAGTATGTAGTGTAAGACTGCGTGGCTGGGCTTGATTTGAACTGCTTTCCAGTTGCAGGATCAAATTTAACCACACCTGCAATGATGAAGCTGATAACTAATTGGGCACAAATTTTTTATTCTTAAGGGCGTAAAAATAAATGCGTGAAATAAACTCTCATAAATTCCTTAATTCAATTTAGATCCTTACCATGGTACTTATCTGCAGCTTTTTCAGCGTAAGGGTATCCTCGACCTTTCTCAGTGACAACATGGATCAGAACTGGACCAGTTGTTTTGGTACTCTTTACCTCTTTGAGAATCGAAACTAGATCATCAATGTTATGGCCATCAACAGGACCAATATAATAGAGCCCAAGCTCTTCGAACAGGGTGGATCCAGATCCACTGATCATCCCTCGAGCGTATTCATCAACTTTTGCAGCCAGTTCGTGCATAGGTCCCCCAATTTGCTTGGTAACACCCTATAATCACAAGGATGGGGATTTTACTAAAATTTATGTCCAGAACAGAACAGCAGAAAATGAAAGTCCCGAACCATAAGGGCAATCAGTACCCTACCTTTGCGACTTCTCTAAGTTCTCTAAGAGGCCTGTTAGATTGTAATCTACTCAGAGCACTGCTCAACGCTCCTACAGGAGGTATAGGTCCATCAAGATTAGCAGTGGGCAATGAGACCTGTTTGTTGTCGTTGAGAATGACAATCATATCAGAGTCCAAATACCCAGCATTGTTCATGGCTTCATAAGCTTGACCTGCAGTCATGGCACCATCGCCAATGACAGCAACCACATTATTTTTCCTTCCCTTTAGATCCCTTCCAACAGCCATACCTGTTTCTCGGGAAAAAAAGAAAATCCTCTATTAGAACATAACAAAGATTGAATCTATTTGACATGGAAGTCAAGCATATAGTGAAGTCCTGCAGACCGGTCTGATGTAAGATCAAGTGACACAACTTGGTAACTTATAATCATATCAAGAAGAAATTGTTCTTATGTTGAATAATGAAGCACATAGAAAAGTGCAACTCCAGCATGGTATTTTACAGACCGACAATGATATAAACAAAACCAAATCTTCATTTCTTATTCAAAAGATGTAAAGTTTTGCAGTTAAACCCTGATTCACGTGCTTGTGGTGAGTTTTGCTACTCTTAAAAAATACTGCACCTTAGGATTATGTACTTGATAGAGGCATAAAGAGAATTACCCAACCCAGCAGAGATAGTTGTAGAACTATGACCAGTGCCAAAGCAATCGTATTCACTCTCCGAGCGCTTTGTGAACCCTGCCAACCCATTAGTCTGCCTAATCGTTTGCATTTTGTCTCTCCTCCCAGTCAGAATCTTATGTGGGTAAGACTGCATATAGATACCACACAATCAAAAAGCAATTACCATCAAGCTGATCATAAATTTCAGTGATGCGGAATTTAATCCCAAAGAGGCTGAAACGAGAGAAAAGAAAGCATCTTCGACACCTGATGGCCGACATCCCAAAGGATCCTGTCTTGAGGAGCATTGAAGACATAATGAAGAGCCACGGTGAGCTCGACGACACCCAGGCTCGAGCCCAAGTGGCCGCCAGTCTTGGAAACGTTGAATATGACATCGGAACGAAGCTCGTCCGCTAGCTGCTTCAGCTCCTACACCGATTATTACATCCCAAGCAAATTCCGGATTAGAGCTCCACTAGCAATGATGAGCTTGCTCCATGGATAGAATATGTATTACGACGTTAGTATGTACCTTGATGGCTAGATTTTTCATGTGAAGAGGATAGTTTACGGTGTCCAATAGAGGTGTTGGTGGCCTCTTGGAGTAATACTCTCCGCTCTCAGACAGTGATGCATAAACCCCACCAGGTCGTTTTCTCACCTGGACCTAAACCAGAGAAAAAGACCCAGTTTTTGCCCGAATCATTCCCAGGAAAAAAACAAGCTGAAATTGACAGTAGCACCAAAAACCACATATGCAAAACAAGGGCCGCCGAAGCATTTATAATGAACGTTAGCTTAGCAAGGGCTTAAATGGAAAGGTATGAGAGATTGGAAGACGAAAAATCATCACCGCAAGTTTTGCAAGCCACGACTTTCGCTTCCTCAATCTCTAAGCTAAGAAATAACAAAGCAGCAGACAAATAGCGGTAGAAAAACCTGAGCGAGGCTGTGCTGGGATTGCACCAGCAGATCTGAGCCCCCCACGAAATGAGAAGAGAGAGAGGCATTCCTCTGAGCATCCGAAGCTGTGGCCCGGTTGATATGGGCCGGGAACGAGAATGCGCAGAGTGCCATATCTCCCGATGCACCCGCGGACCGATGGAAGCCAACAGCTTAAAAAGGGGCCACAGAGCAAAGAAGCGAAAAGCAGAGGACTCCAAGAACCGGGAATTTGTACCGCCGGAGCTCCAAGAAACAGAGACCCAGAATAGGAAACGACCAACCCGGATTCCCCGGCAACACGGAAAAACGAGTAAGCCAAAAAGATGAAAGTGGGTATTGGAATGAATGATCGAGTGAACGACCGGTCGACCCTTTACTCTGTATTCGCCACCACTTGAATTGGCGCTAGTAGTGGCAGAGTCGGTTTCCAAATTAGACTGTCTTTGCGGTCGATAGAGACTCCACCAAGCGAGAGCGAGAGAGAGAGAGAGAGGTTAATAGTGAATGCTTAGAGTTGCTATAGTGAATGCTTACTGGTAAGCTTCTTTAATCCTGAGCCTTGCTCCTTCATTGCTTCTTGCATATTTAAAGAAGCCACTACTGCTCTTCAAAGTCAAGCGACGTGGGGACTATGGCCTCACGCGTGGGCTGCTTCCTGTTCATTGGGCCACGTGGACGGAAATCACCAACGGATCAGATAGACATTTCCATCTCCTTGGATTGGGGATGTCAATGCACTGTATCTGTCGTGGGTGTTTCTTGACCGGTGTACCTTTACCAAGATGAGAACGCCAATCCGCGTTAACTCCCTAGCCATGACAAAATTTCTATTTTTTTAATTATTTATTTCTCTATTCTCTAAAATCGATTTGGAACTTATGTCTGTTTGATAGCGTAATTTTATTTATCTATTTTTTATTTAAAAAGAAAAAATTGGAACGGAAATTGGAAACTAAAATTTTTAACTTTTCAATTTCTAAAACAAAAATGAGAAAATTAAAATTCTTTTCATCGTTCTCTTTCATTACTGCTCATTACCCATTTGTTGCTAGTGAGGTGTCAGACGACTGTTGCCAACCACCTATCGTTGGTCACTGGCTTGTCGAACGTCGACCGACCATCACTAGTTGTCGAATGACAGCCGCCCGCCATTGTACATTGGCCATTGGATGCCAACCACAACCCCCTCTAGAAATAGAAAGTTTATTCTATTATAAAACAAATTTTCATTCCAAAAATAGATTTTTTGAGTTATTATCAAACGTGTTTCTTTTTTCAGAAACCCGTCCATGGAATAAAAATTGATTTCTATTTCAGAAATTTTTATCACGCACACCCTTAATAGTCATGTCCAGTGCCTGGTTTGAGTTTCTCTTTGAGGCATGCTTGTATAGATGGACTATTACTTTTTTATATCTTTTAAAGGAATAATATCATAAAAAGCCTCAAATTTGGACACCTATGACACATTGATTTTAAATTGATCTTTTTATTACAAAAAATCTCAAACTAATACATCTGTGATAAATTAACTAAAAACTCTAATCTTGTATATTTGCAACAAATTTATCCTCCATTAGTTTCGATTAAATTAAATCAATATCACAAAAAACTATAAACCAGTGCACCTATAACAAAATTGAGGGTAAATGTTCACCCGTTAATTATCACGTGTCATTCAACTCAATATTTTCACAATAAAATATAACATAACTAACGAATATTAAATTTATTACAGGTGTGCCATTTAGAGCCTTAAATGTGTCGCATGTGTATTACTTTGAGGCTTTTCATGATATTAGTTTATTTTTGAAACCCTTGAAACTTTGGCTAGCTATAAATTTTGGCACGTGAATGACATGTACAATGTTTTCATAATGTTTTCCCCCAAAATTTAGCCACCATATTAAACTCTTAACAGACAAGCAGATGTGAGGATCATGCGGAGAACCGTCCCGAACATTTCGCGAATAATATATTCCTGTGTTTCTCTTCCTCCTATGTCAGTATGCCGAAAAAGACCACGAGATTCATTCTTTACTTGCCTAGAGACCTCGTGATTTATGCGAACGATTGCGGTGCCATCAGCTGGTATGCTTTTCTCCCACAATGGCCAGAATGGCCAGAAAAGAGAGACAGAATTTCAGATGGCGGGACGAAGAAGCAGCATTAATAACGACAAGTGATCGTACATGTCTATCTTCAAAATTTTGACGTGTGCGTCGCGTCGAGATGGGCGGAAGTGAAATGACACCTGACGTTCGCAGCTAAGAAGCGGCTAGGAAACTTTCCCTGCGGATGTTGACGATCCGATTCCAGAACGCACTCGAAAGTTTCCAAGATGGATGATAATCTTATGCTCTCAAGTGTCTCTACTTTCAGTATTTACGCTATGATATCGCCTGTAAGAAGGTCATAAAATATGCACTTTCACGGAACTCGACCCCTAGAAAGAAAATCATACGTCGAAGCACCCTAAAGAAAAATAGTTCCATCTTTTAAGTAAAACTATGATGATAGTTTTATCTTTTAAGTGAAACTGCGACATCCCTCATTAAGTCACTTAGGGTGTAAATAGGTATTTTCTCGAGAGGTTACCCATTTTGATAATGCTCCAGCCTAAGCTAACTTAATTTTGGAGTTTCAAAGCAAAGCTCGTTGTTATGTCAAAAGTAGCTTATAGAGTTAATTCTAGTTTTTACATATATATTCCAAAATAGCTCTCTCATTATTCAATGCACAATTTGATTCATTTCTGCCCCTTTCACTATCCTACTTGCTAGGAGTCGCTCACTATTCAGGCCCTCTCTAGCCTTGGCGATAAATTCGCATCCTCATTGAAATGGTTTGTTATAGAAAATTTACATGAAGCAATGACTAGGGGTATGCAAAAAAATAGGAACCGCCTAGAACTAAATCGGACCGGACTGCCCAAGAATTGATGGCTTCTAAGGGAACAAATTCAGTTCTTGATTCCAATTTGTTGGAACCGATAGGTACCGATCTAGTTCTCTATTCCAAGTGTAGAACCACCCACCCATCCACCCAGATCAGATTGATAAGATATAAAATATATTTAATTTTTAATTTAAAAAAAAAATGCAAAGCTTTCAACAGAGAGAGAGAGAGAGAGAGAGAGAGAGAGAGAGAGAGATTTTAATACACAAATTAATATCAACCAATTTGTCATAAACCCTCGAAACTTTGGCTACTTATAATCATTGACACGTGAATGACATGTACAACGTTTTTCATAATTTTTTTCCCCTAAAATCTAGCCACCATTTTGAACTTCGATGGATAAGCAAATCCGACGTAGTTTCCATACCGCGTCGAGAATCGTCCTCATCAGTCTGCGTATAGTATATTCATGTTATGTCATCTTACGTAGAAAAATACCACGTGATTCATTCTTTACTTGCCTCGAGACCTCGTGACCTATGCGAAAGATTGCGTTGCCACCAGCAGTTATACTTAGCTTCACAAGCTACAGATCCAAAGTGCCATGAAGTGGATTACTTGCTCTGATCGGAAGCTGCTGATTGCGTTCGATCACAGTGATTTGCAGAAGAGAACTTGTAGATCAGAAAGCTTCTGCAAGATTGGCCAGAAAATAGATAAAGAATCCCACAGGGCGGGGCGAAGAAGCAGCATTAACGACGAGAAGTAATCATACGCATCTATCTACAAATTGCACCGCATGCGTCGCGTGGAGATGGAGGGAAATGGAATGACGCCAAACGTTCGCAGACAAGAAGCCGCGAGGAAACTTGTCTCAGTGGATGTTGGCAATCCAGTTCCACGACCCACTTGAAACTTATTAGGATGGATGATAGATTTGACACTCTCAGCTGCCTCTACTTTCAATTTGTACGCGCTGATACCGTCCTGTAAGAAGGTCACAAGGTCGGCATTTTCACGGAACTCTACCCCCAGAAAGAAATTCAGACGTCGAAGCACCCTGAAGAATAGGATCGTTTTATCTTTTAAGTGAAATCGCTCGGTAAAACGAAGAGGCCTACCATGGTTGATGACTGTCCCGTGAACTGGTTCAAAATTTTTTACATGAAGCAGTGACAGTAATACGTAAAGCTTTCAACAGTACCGGGGGGGGGGGGGAGATTCTTAATACACAAATTAATATCAACCAATCTATCATAAATATTCAAGCATATACTGTATATAATGTTCAAGTGTTGACCACCAGAGGGAGAAGAGAATTCCAATTTTCTAATAGAATAAGTTAGGTCGGTGTCGAGAGATGCGAATAAAGTAGTGCACGCACTTGCTAAATGAGGGATTTCCACGTGATTTTCGAGAAACATTTCGGACTTGTAATTTTCTTATTATAATATTCAAATAATAAATTACACATTCATATAATATTTTAAGTTTTTAAAATAGTTGACGATGATTTTACTAAATCTTACATAATATTAGAGTCTCATTTCCTAAGGCAATCCTAGTGCATCTGGTACACCTAAAAATTTCTCTATTCTATTTTTTTTTCTTTGCTTTTCACCCATACATCCAAGCGTATTTTTCAATGTTGCGAATACACATCTTGGCACAATAACTTTTCCCTTAGCAAAGCCTAGATTATTTTGCTTGTTGTAACCACACTAGCCTTATCAGTCATGTTTAAATTACTGTCCCGATAGCTAAGTTGATTGCAAAGGATGCATGCTGCTTGCCTCCAATATCTTTGATTCTTGACTTTTCACTTCTCATTTCGAGAAGCCAACTTCACCACCAAATTCGCCGCCATCAGACAATTAACATATTGAAATGATCTTCTTGTCAACAAAAGCTAGAGTTGTCACATGCGCCACCACATGTTGCCTTGCCTTGGATCCGTTGACCTCATTTTAATAGAAGATTTTGTGACATTGTTCATATTATTTTTCAAACTCAGGTTGATTTGTTTCGGTTCAACTTATGTTTGAGGGAATGTTAGCAATATTATGATATTAAAATATCTTTTTAGAGATATTTATGATATTTTCACTGATTTTCTAAATCTATTTGATTATACACATCTAATTTGATTTCCTATATCTAAGCTTATAAATAGGCTCTTCATGTACTAATATATATATTAAATTTTCTACATTACATGGCATTAGAGCTAGGTAGTCTTGAATTCGAATCTCCCAAGCTCTTATTTGCAGTTCTATGTTCGAATATTATCGCATATTTCCACACTTAGGTTATAGTCAAAGTTCAACCTATGAGTGAGGGAGAATGTTAGAATATTTAAATAATACAATACGCATTCATCTATCAATTTAAACTTTTAGAACCGTTGGCGATGGTCCTACAAATTGTATACTTGTAATTCTACCCGCTTTACCCAATTTATACGTGTAAGCCAAACATAAACTTCAGGTAAGTCTCGACCATAAAAAATCCATCTTCTTCGGAAAAGTCAATTGTGTGGTTCCAAAGACAAACAACAGTGCCGTCCTTACTGATAGAAAAGCTGCTATTCCGAGGCAAAAAGTCATAAAGACAGCGATAGTGAACCAGCCAGAAGCCCTAGACAATTTTCTGAGGTTCAAGTCCCATAAAATAGAAAGATTCCAACGACAACACAAGAGGAACTCGGTGTCCGGTGGCAAACCACCACTTACGTAAATGAAATATTTAATGGAAACATATAAAATTGATGTGGTGTTGATCGGATTCCTTTATTCGACAATCAATAATAGAGTGGAACTAGCTATAATATGTTAGTCAACCACAATAAACTATTTAAATTGGGATTGAAAGGACTACTAGTGATTGATAACGATTGAGAATTTGTAAAATTCAGAAGAGTCCTCGTCAGAAATGCACCTTTAGAAAAAAAAAAAAAAATATTCGGCGAAATCATGCTTAGACAATCCATGTTGCTGACGAGTGAAACCGATAATATTGGGCGACATCGACGTGTGAGTTGAAAGGTTAACCATACATCTAGAATTACTTCCGCCCGTTAAACTCGGAAACTGTCGCAAATCATGGAAATAATGAAATACCCAATCTCGTGAGTTGAGCAGTGCTACCCATTGTAAATAGGGTTCCTACTGATTGTGAATCATGAGTTGAGCAGTACTACCCATTGTCGTGAATCATGAGTTCCTGCCCAATTGATGGCTATGGGAACGCATGGTAGGCCCATCGTTGACACAAAGCAATGGAGCATGAAGATTCTACAGTTATAAAAGCACCTGATGCGAGTTTTTCTATTTTGTCGGACTCCCCCGCCGTAATCGAATGAGAATGAATAAAAGGCTTGTGGGATTGACTTGAGGAGGTAGGGATGGCTGTATTTTGAGGAGCGAACTTTAAGCGAATATGAAGCATATGGATATAGGTTATGCCTTGGAAAGGAAAACAATTCCAAATTAGCTTTTTCTATGAACCAGGAATGCAAGAAAGGAGAGCAGTTACAACAGATGCAAAGCTCTTTCAATCATACTTCTAATCGTTTCGGCCCATCTCAGTGGGCCTTAATGACCCAAAAAAATGAAAAGACTTCACCTGAAATAGCTCTTGCTGGAAAACACTAGTGAGAAGGAATAGAGAGCATGAACCCGGCCTAGGCTATGTCACGAGCAATGGCAAAGCAGACGTAGTACAAATGTCAGAAACAATAGATAAGAAGAATGTTAACATATTCAAATCCCAATAGGTATTCAAGGAAGTCCAAATTCCAGTGCGATGAGAAAACAAGTTATACTTCAACAATCAAAGAAAAGTCGTAGTGGACCAGCATGCAAGAAGTCAAGCCCATTTTGTATCTCTTCTCCTATAGCTACTTCTGCCATCTTTCAACATGATAGATTCCGATTTAAAACCAGATGAAGGTAAAAATATAAGCAACCTCTCACTTCATCTTTGCCTCAGTAAACAGAACATGGCGATTAACCCGAGGGTCATACTTTCGGAACTCCATTTTCTCTAACATCTTACGGGGATTCTTCTTCTTCACATAGAAGAAGCCAGTCCCAGCAGCCGAAACAAGCCTGATAAACACTGATGCAGCCTTCTTCTTCTTATCCCCCATTTACAAGCTTAAATGAACACTGGGCAAACTAGTTCAACAGAACAAAGAAACACAAGGATAAAGTCATGATGAAAAAAAGAAAAAACTAAACGACCAGAATGAATTATGAAAGTGATGGAATTACATGCACAAACAGATTGTGCATGCAAGAACACCTCTAACACTGCTGTACAATGTGAAACATTCAACTATTTAAAATCAAGCAAGTTTGATGGAATTTAATTCTCCAAGCACACAACTAAACCATACAACAATAGCAACAATCATGAAAAAAATAAATGTCCATACATAAATGATAAAGCCCCTTCTAAAAACGATTATGACATCTCTGGATTAACTCACTCGAGGTATTGTCTACTTTGACCAGTCCCATATCAAGTCTTGTGGCTTTGTCTTTTAGCGTATAGGCAAGCACTCTCCTAGGAGGTCATCCGTCCTAATAGTGCTCTAGCCTAAACTTGCTTAACTTTGGATTGGACTCACTTAACTTTAAAGTTTCAAAGCAAAGTTTACCATTACGTCAAAAGGTGCCTCCGTGAATTAATTTCAATTTTCACATATATATTCCAGAATCACTCTCTCCATGTTTGGTGCACAATTCGGTTCATTTTTACCCCCTTCATAATCCTAGAAGCTTGCGAGGAGCTACTCTTTGTCCAGGCCCTCTATCCCCGCTCTCATCGGACGAGTTCATCATAGACCTACCGGCTTTCGCCTAGTTTATCCCCAAACCACACACCTACTGGAGGGGGTCTCACTTTGATCTCATATTGTGACATCCCTACATTAACTCACTCAAGATATTGTCCGTTTTGGCTTATCCCATAACGGACCTCATGGTTTTGTCTTTTTGGCGTACAGGCTAACACTTTCTCAGGTGATCACCCATTCTAATAGTATTCTAGCCCGAGCTTGCTTAACTTTGGAGTTTAAAAACAAAGCTGGATATTATGTCAAAAGGTTAATTTCAATTTTCACATATATATTTCAAAATCGCTCTCCTCCCGTTCTGTGCATGGTTCATTTCATTCCTACCTCCTTTGCCATCCTAAAAGTCTGTCCGGGAGCCGCTCCTTGTTTAGGCCCTTTAGCCTTGGTGATCACTTCCCTCCCTTGTCGGACCAAGTCATTACAAAATGACAGTATCAAAAGAACATTAACTCCCAGAGAAGTAAAAGAAGTGGGCTTCAGCGCACATTCATCCCAGTCTATGGAGAACCACAAACAAAGATTTGTAAAAACGAGTTACTTCCACAAATGCCCACACTAACTTATCAAACTACCAATGTATTGGAAGACATGGCGTAGCTCAAAATTGTCTTTCACAAGTTCGCAACCCAAAACAAACCTGGAGGGGAATCAGCAAAAAGATCTCGAAAGCCATCTACCAAAGGAAATACACAGCAACTTGTCTCGACAACTTAAGCTCCTCAATCGAACTGCCTCGCTCATTTTACTGAAATAAAACAAACAAGCAGATTTCGACCCGTTTTTCCGTAATGTTAACTCCGACTCGGTGCAAATGCATTTAAGGTCAAATGGGTCTCTCATCGTCATTTCATCGAACACCTTACGCGCACAACCCGAACGTTCCCGCGAACCTTTGCACCATAACAAGTTATGTACGGTAGCTACATAACTGACACTAGCCCAAGAATCAATCTCGAGGACTCACCAAATCAATCAATCAATCCGCCAAGTCCTCTCGCCCAGAACCTCCTCAAACTCGGGGGAACAACGAGGCCGACGCAGACAACACAAGAACAAGCAGCAGTAGAACGAAAGAAGAGAAGATTTCCCCAAGCAATGAATGATGAAGCAACGTAACTCACCAACTCAATCTCTAGCGCGAAGGCGTGGATCGACAGGAGAAACGAGAGCACCGCCGCTGGAAGAAGAAGAAGCAGCCGGAAAAATCTTTGTTCAAAAGCGCGAGGAGCCGGGACAAGGTACTGGAGCTAGAAAGTCATAAATGCCCTCGGCATTGCCCCGTAATCACGGTCCTAGTATATGATATTGCCCCTGGCGCATTTTAGCATCGGTCTCTACGGCCGGATCGCTGTGCCCTAATACTCCAGTCCTCGCTCTCGGCTACTCCTCCTCCTCCTTCTTCTCTCTCTCTACGGCGAAATTTCGATCGAACTGAAGGTGAACGCCTGAACTGTCTGCTGAATTGGGGGCTTTGCCCCGATCTTAGCATGGCGATCTTGTATGTAGTTCATTGGGGCTTCTGGGTTCGATCAATTTGTCGTTTTCTGGACGGGATGAGATCGATTTGCTCGGAAAGTTCGATTTTTTATGGTCGAATCGTCCGTATGGGCGATTGCATTGGTTTCGCTTTCTTTGATTGTTGACAAACATCGATTCTTCTTGTCAAGACTTTAGCGGCCGGACGTGGGTGTGATTGCCTGAGCTGAAAATGAAATTCCCTTTTGATTTTGCAGCCATTTTGGCGGATATTTTGTAGGTTGAGGTGCGGATGGCGAGTTCTGTGGACGCGACGGGAGAGCCCATCCCGACCTCGGCGGTGCTGATGGCGTCGTCGAAGCACATTGCCACGAGGTGCAGGCCCGAGAATGTGGCGTTCCTCAAGTGCAAGCAGAAGGACCCGAACCCCGAGAAGTGCCTCGAGAAGGGCCGTGAGGTCACTCGCTGCGTGCTCGGCCTGTAAGGAACTGTTTTGCCTTGACTATGCTTGTGGGTTGGTGGTGTTTTCTGTCTTGATTGATATAAACAAGTTGTATGGGATTTCGCTGAGCTGTCACTTTGATGAGATTATCAAGGGGTAATGACGAGAATTTAAGAGTTGTCCTGTGGATCACGCGGTGCTCCAGATACTCAGGGTGGTGTTCTGTTTCTTAGTTGATATGAACAACTTTTTAGGATTACGTTAGGCCGTTGCTTCAATGAGATTATGAAGGGTTAATCTTGAGAGTTTTAGAGCTGCATGTGAATCTTGTGATGCTTTAGATACCAAGCATTTTGCTGAGACTGAATGGAAATGCAAATCAAGATACTTTTTGCCTGTGTATTGAAAAATAGAACTTTTATTACTAGGATCACCTATTGGAGTTTAAATGTGGAGTTACTACTGCAAGAGCAATAATCAAGGGTTGCCTAAGATATTCCGTCTTCATTCATCCAGATTATATCATTATCATCTTTTCAAGATTTATATGAACGTTCATATACATATTTGTCAAATTATTGAGTGGTTGTTGATTACCAAGGGAAGATGGGAGTAGAGATAGACTCTTTCTTCTTCATATGATATCTGTTCTGGGCATTATTCTCATCATTAGCTTATTAAAGGGAAAACAGAGGTTTCCTATTTAGTTTTAACGCCTGTGACAGCTAGAATTTTGGCATGACCTCTTGACTTCAGTTGTGGCTTGTTGTGTCTGCCTGAGTAGTGTCTTTTATCAATAGACTGTTTTATGATACAGTGACAGTTATGTATAGTTGTATGGACATAGGTAAATTATTTTAACTCAAATGTGTATACAAGTCACTTGATTATCATATCTTGGCAGTGTTCTTTTAGTAACACTTGTTATTACATGTAGTAACTGTATGCTATCATTTCTGAAAGAGTTTTTACTAAGAAATAATAGGAATTGTTAACAAAATGCAACTTGTAGCATTGTAGATAGTAGTCCTAACATTTTCCAGTCAACTACTAAACGATGAAAGAGTAGAGAAAGTGCTGCTTTTGGCTTCTATAATTGACCTAAGTTCTGATGACATAAGACAGTAGTAGAAGTAGAGGCGTAAAATGGCCGCCTCGGCTTCCCTCTCTCCTGAAAAAAGGGCAAACACTTCTCTTAGTTCAACTTGCTTGTTGTCCTAATTATCCTCTTAATTGTCCAAGATATGAATATCCTAAGAAGCCCTGGATTTTGGTGACGTAGACTTCAGATTTCTTGTGTAAGATAGATGTGGGATCTTAATACAAAATTTGCCTAGTCTATTCTTGATAGGTTAATACTATAAAATACCCCAAATTGGTACGCATGTTACAAATATTCTCCAAATTAATTTTTTAATCATGAAAAATCCCAAATTGGTACACTTATGATAAATCTATCTAAAACTAATTTTTTGACCGTAAAAAACTTCAAATTATTATATCCATAATAAATTTACCCAAATTAATTTTTCGACTACCAAAACCTTTAAATTGGTACATCTATAACCAATATATCCTTCGCTAAATTTGATTAATACCATAAAAAATCACTAAACCGGTACATATGTAACAAACAAATGATAAAACTCCAAATCGGTACACCCATCAACTATCACATATTATCAATTTGATAGTAAAACGTAACAAAAACTAACAAAGAGTAAATTTGTTATGAGTGTACCGATTTAGGATTTTTGATAGTCAAAAAAATTAGTTTGAGGAAAATTTGTCACAAATAAACTAGTTTGAGGTTTTTTGTAGTCAAAATATTAATTCGGGATAAATTATTATAGGTGTACCGGACTGAGATTCTTCATGGTATTAACCCTTTTTGATAACTAGGATAACCATGATGTTTGTCACCTAAACTGCAATTCTATTTGATTTTGTACTATTCACTGATTTGCAAAACCATCAAGTTTCTTCTATCAACTGTGGAGAATTTACTATAGACATTTAGGCCCTCACTTGCCTTTTGATTTTAAAATGAGAAGTTCTACTTATGTTTTCATTTCATAAGGAGAGAGTTGAATGCATTGCATCATAATTTTAGGAAGTTTGAGATATACCTTCCCTATATCGAGCTTGAAAGCATTGACCTCCTATGCTGTCATGAGATTCTAAGTAAATTTCTGAATTTTCTTTGGCCACTCTCATCACTACTTTGTTTTTAACCATCAAGAAAAAAATTTCCAATAAATTATCCAGAGTGCAGTATGTCACACAATATCCGATGGACAGATCATTGTGGTCAATTAGAAAACCTCCAAAAAATTTTCAAGTCGCTTGATTAGAAATATCCCGTTTGTGAAGTTTTAAAGAGCAACAAAGCCAAGGAAGATCAAGTGCTGCCCCCAGCAATGGGGTGGGGGAAGGGAGAGTCTCGAACCTCCCAATTTCCTAAAAAATTCTCTCACCTGTGCTCACTTCTCCGTTAGAAGTCAGATTGAGCTTTTGTGAGAACATATTACCGTATCCGGGGACAAGGGCCTGATCTGCAGGAACCCTAGTAGGGAACTGGTTCTAAATACTTACTGCTGTGATTATATCATGTTCACAGCAGAATGCCAAAAGTCCATTGGTGAATCAGGTAGCTGACCATCCTATGCCCGGTGGTATTAAAAATTGGAGTTAAATCTTGTTTGCTGATGAATGCTTCATTTAGAAATACTGAGATTTCTCTGAATTGCCTAATCCTCCTATCTGTTAGGGCTAGTATGCTTCTTAGCCCAGTCAAATATGTATAAGAAGCCCTCCAGTGGTATCATCTGCAGTCTACTAACATAAATTAGTGAGGCAAAACTATTTTTCAAGTCTGGGCCGAAAGTGATGATGACTTGCACTATAGAATCTGACATTGTGGTTCGAAGTTCAGGGATTTGAGACGAACTGTGGTAGATTATGAGATTATATTTGTCCGATGAAATGGTGGCAAAGAGAGAGAACATTCCTCTAGAGGTTGGGGCTATTGAATTGAAATTGTGTCTCTTCCCAAACAAGGACTGACATGGTTCTTGTAATTCAGTTGGGTGGTAGAATCAATTTCTCCCTTATGACATGGTTTGTTAACACTAAATTGTTTGTTAAGCATGGTGAAGTTACTTGGATGAGACATAATTTGGTCCCAGGTCCTTGGAACCACAGCTTATATTATTTTAGCGGGCACCTTCGGTATATTGGCTTTTAAGCAGCCGCTTTTCTTTAAACTTGAAAGTTTGCCATTCATCTGTGTGACTTGTCCACTGTTGGAATTCTATGTTGCATCTTGGACGCCAGGATAAATGTTTAGGGCCCTAGTGTTTTTCTGGTTCTGGTGGGATATTCAACTTCTTTGTCATGCAAAGCCCCATTTTATAATTTATGATAGGTCCAAGTTATGTACATAGTAGCATGGATAAGTATGAATCTTTGTTCTTTGCTGCCAGTGAGAGACACACTGCTTGGCCTGTCGGCTTTGTTAAGATCGATGATGTTTGTCTATTCATCAGGTTGAAGGATCTTCATCAGAGATGCACAAAAGAGATGGATGATTACGTGGGTTGTATGTATTACTATACAAATGAGTTCGACTTGTGTCGCAAAGAGCAACAAGAATTCGAGAAAGCCTGCCCGTTGGAGTGATTGACGGATGGTGCCATCATTAATAATCTCGCGGCAGCTCGCATCGAGCAAGACGTTCTTTTGACAAAAAATTCGGAAGTGCATTGTTTCCTTGAGCCATTTCTCTTCCATAAATTTCGTTTGTCCTAGTACTTTCAAGCTGAAGAGCCTCATCCACCGGTTTCAGGCATGTATTATCACCATGACTTCATGGTCGGAATGAGTGGCAATTTCTTTTTTATGTCTGGCACTTTACTGATCTCTCTCTCCCTCTGTTCTTCTATTCATTTCTTGGTTGCTTGATTGAAATGGCTTGAGCATCATTATACTTATGTCTGACAAGAATGGCTTCTTGGACGGTGGGTTTTCTACTCCATGTTATCTTGTCTACCCAAATTTAAAGCTTGGGGGACATTCAATTGTTATTGCAACTATAACAATTAGGGAAAAGTTCCAAAAAAGTCCTAAATCTTTTGCCTTTGTGTCGATGTAATCATAAACGTTTTTTTGGTGCCAATTTAGTCCTAAACCTTTTTAAGTTGTGCCAATTCGGTCTTTTTGATCGGATTTTTGCTGACCGGATGTTGGGGCCGACGCGGGATGGCCTAATTGGCGCTAACATAGACAACTTTTAATAATATTTTAATATTTCTTTTTTCTTTTTTCTTTTTGTCTTTTTCCTCCCGTCGATCGCCGAGGTTCGGCGGCGACCGGCTAGAGGCCACCGCCCAGGCCGGGCGAGGCTTGCCCATGGCCGGATGGGCGAGGCTCGCCCTCACCGGGTCGGCAAGGTCGAGCCTCGCTAACCATGGGCGAGGCTCGCCTCATCGGATCCGACGAGGGCGAGCCTCGCCCGACCTCGCCGGATCAAGCCATGGGCGAGCCTCGCCCTCGTCGGATCTGGCGAGGTCGAGCCTCGCCGACTCTCGCCGGCCATGGGCAAGGCTTGCCCTCCCTAGATCGGCGAGGCTCACCCTCGTCGACGGTCGCCTCGGGCGGTTGCCGGACCTCGACTGGCCAAAGGAAAAAGACAAAAATAAAAAGTAAAAAGAAAAAATATTAAAATATTATTAAAAATTGTCCACGTCGGCTGATTAGGCCACATCACCGGCATCTAGTCAGCAAAATCTGGTCAAAATGACTGAATTGGCACAACTTAAAAAGGTTTAGGACTGAATTGGCACTAAAAAAAGGTTTAGAACTAAATCGGGATAAAAACAAAAAAATTTAGAACTTTTTTGGCACTTTTCCTATAACAATTATGGAAGCACGGAATTATTCTTATCTTTTACCAAAAAAAAAAAAATATGGAAGCACAGAATTCATGTGGAGGAATCGGCTTTGTCTACGACTCCGTGACTGGTATAGCCTGATCGACATCTTCAAGTGGAACTTGCACCCTGCTGCTCTTAGCGAGAGAGAGAGAGAGAGAGAGAGAGCGTGCGCGACAACTTAGATGATGCTGACCATCTAACACGTTTCTGTTGACACGACATCATTTTAATAGGCGATAATCCCCAACATGGAAGAAGCAACTACTGACTGCCTTGGTGTCTGATTTGGCATTTTCGGTCCATAATTTAATTGGACGTCTCGTGTTGACCGACGTTTGAAAAGTTGAGGTATCTAATAAAATAAAACAAAATGGTGGGATACTCGATTGTAAAGCGGGCGAAATTTTAAGTACTTACGTTGTGATTATTCCTTCACAAAGTATAGAAAGTTATGATAAAATCAGTTTTAACTGGGGTAAATTGTAAATGTGTACGAAATTACCAACTTTAGCTTGATTGAATGATCAAATTTCTTTGATGAAGTTACCAATCAAATGGATTCATTCCAGACTAAAAGTTGGACGGTAAAGAAGAAAAACCCATAATCTCATTATCTGGACCACAACACAAAGTTAATTTAAATTCATTTATCTCTACGACTACAAAAACCTGTCTTAGGAAAGCAACCCGGGTCATCTTCCTTTGAGCTGAAAATGTGGAGATAATGATTAACAAAAGTTTTTTTTCTCAATACAAATAATAGCCGCTAGGATATTCATTCTTCTTTGAGCTATTTAAATTGATTCCAAGTTAACGTCTTTTCGAATAGATCACAAAAATTATATTGAAATTACCGACTTTTATATTAAAATTATAAATCTTTCTGCTAAATTATCAAATTTTTACGTTGCGGAGCATTTGCTGTAACTAATTTCTCGTGGGCTTCTTGCCCCAACCTTCACCACGAAAGGAGAAAAAGAGCAAATTCATATACAACTAAGAAAGACGTACTGCAATTCTTAGTGCATTGCTTGCACGTCCTTGTGATTTGCAAAACAACTGCATCGGAGGAAACCGAACGTTTCCTCGTTAACGTGTTTGAATTTTTCCCGGAACCTCTAAGATCCATCATCATCTCCCTCACTATTGCAAAATTTGTCGGCAAATTGTCGAAGACAACGCTACAATGCCCGTCCGTATTCTACATGAAATTCTTAGCTTGATTCCCGGAAGAAAAAACAGAGTATCTTTCCCACTTTCCTGGTTTCTTCCCGCCACAGCAGCAATCAGATCGATACAATAATACAGCCGTCATTGAAATCAAACATGGCGATCCAGCCGCGTCGATCCTGACTCGGACTGACAATTGACATGTTCCCAATCCATGGATGCATTATCATCTGCCACTTTCTTCGCCGCATAAAATTATACCGGAGGAAGGAACACAGCTAAACAGCAAATGAGCATCGTAGCGTCCCAGATGGCCAAGCTGCAACGCCACTAGAATTCCTCGTCTGTGCTGAGTCATGCACAGCTATTTCTCTGCTTATTTTATCGCTTTATTTTTGGCTGCGGCTTTGTCCTATTTACATAAATTGCCTTCCCAAGATAATATTGTTATGTCGTATCTGCTTGTGGGACCAGAAAAGATTAGCCCGGAACAATGAAAGAAGCCAAACGTGGAGCAGTTTTCCAGGACGCTTTTTGGTGATCATTGAGGGACGGATGATAAGGTTTTAATGCTGTCATTTACTTATGTCAAGATGCATTGGATGACCGTGGTGGGTTACGGAATCTTGATATGCACAAGCGTTCATGACCATGGTTTCCTTTTTTCTTTTGGCTTGTGGTGTCGGTCGCGGGAGAAACTTCGATGTTATATCATATTCAGCCACTTGAGCAAATTGCTGAAGAGATGCCTGGTCGAGGTGTTGTCTTTTAGTGAAGCTGAGATCAGATGAGCCAACCTTTGGCAAAAGTTGATTGACAGCTAAAAAGGTGAATTAGTGACCGTAATGAATATTGAGCCACAGTCAAAAAAGTGTCCTCTCATCTTCCGTTCTTTTAATTTCTTGAAGTTTTCTTTAGAATCCAAGATATTACTTTGGTTGAATTAAATTATGCTTTCTAGAGTAAACTGCAACACAGTATTGAGTACGAGCTGGGCCAATAACTATTGTTATAATGAACTGGACTCATTATAAATTACCAAACTAATTCTTGAATTCTTTCTTGTACCTTATTTACAGTGAAGATTTAATTGAAAGAATAGAGGACCCAAGATTTCTTAGAGAGAATCTTTCCTGAATAAGCCTCATTAAGATTGGTTGCCATTTGGTTGAAGTTCCTCATGTCACTTTCGTGTGAATCATCAGATAAGACAATCAATCAAACTTCATCTGTTTCTTTCTTTATTAATCCTTTTCTGCCGAAATATCAATGACTCTAAGAAAAAATCTCCTCTTCGGTAGATATCATCTTATAAGACAATGACAGACCTCCATTTGAGAAAAGCTGACATGATGGGGATTTGAATAATTTTTGGCTTAAACAAGCTGTTTCTAGAAGTTCACGACCCAAAAAAAAAGAAGTTGTTTCTTGAAGTTAGCCTTTTTTATCATCCTTCAGCTACGCAGTTACGGAGGTCAACCTAGCACTAGAAGAGTTGAGAAAGAATTTAGAGTCATTCAGTAGTCACCTGCTGAACCAGATCGCCAATTTAAGCAGATTCCTTTCCTTAAGAACTACACACAACATAAGCAACATATCAGCCATTTCACTACTCACCATGGGATGATGACAGTCTTGAAACATTAATTGTGTAGACGTTTTTGATGCGATGGACTCACTGAATTACAGCTCAAAATTTCTGGTTTTCAAAGACCTTTTTCTTGTTATTGATCTGTTGAAAATCGACTAGCTGCCAGTTCTTGACATGCCATTAGTTTCTTGTTCACATGTATCATGTGCGTGCCTTTCTTTTGGCCAATTAAAATTTGAAAACAATCTGCCAGCTTCCGCTGGCTTGCACCAAAGAGGTTCAACCTAAAAAGAAAAATTCATGGCAATTTGTTCAAGTAAAGGCCACACAAACGAATTACATGAAATATTAAGAAAATGGTTCATGACTCACATGTTCCATAGTAATTTCCAAATGCATAATTTTGCGACAGAATTCTGCTTCTTATCTCTTTCCTTGAGAATGAACAAGCGTACAAGTTACAAGCATTCACATCATCGTCAGTGACAGCTTTAACCCACATGCTGATGTTAATATTTTATGATAACCCCAATCAATTGAACAAGACAAAGTATATAAATATCTGGCTGCCAGTATATAAACCCCCCCAAGTGACCGTGCTAATTGTACCAACTCGTATCTTTAGAACTTTTTTCCTTCTTCTTCTCTTTGTTGCCCTTCTTCTTTCTCCTTTTCGTACTTTTAGATTGGTAGTCTCCTCTGCTATTGGAGAGATGGCCATTGAGCAGTACAAGGATGTTGAGAATTGTGATAACCAAGGCCTTGAAGACCTTCAGGAGCCTTTGGTTAAGCTGGAGAAGAAGGTTGTGAGCTACGAAGACAGTGAGAACGATGAGAGTGTTGAAAGTAGTTGTTCCATTGCGATGGTGTTGCTAAGCACATCTGTTGCTGTTTGTGGCTCTTTTGAATTCGGCTCTTGTGTAAGTAAACCAATGACTTGAAGCTGAGAAACTTCTCTTTCTTTTCTTTGGTTTCTATAAAAACATGAGAAACATTGAGATATCCAAGTCTTTCAAATTCCATTTCAACGAAAGTACATGGGTGCACTAAAAGATTTTTTTTTTTCCTGTTTTTTCTTTTCTTGGTTAGGAACCAAAAATTGTTTGAGGGGAAAGGAGAGAAAAAAATGGGGGTTTTAGGCCTAAGTAATTACTTTTGGCAGGTGGGTTATTCTGCCCCAACTCAATCTGCTATCAGGGAAGATCTCGGCCTCTCCCTGGCGGAGGTTTGCATGAAATCTTTTAGCCTTTTCTGTACTTGTTATTCAATGCACATGCCAGAGGTCAGCTCTAATGCTCTGGCCCATGACAGTACTCGATGTTTGGCTCTATATTGACCATTGGCGCCATGCTTGGTGCTATTACGAGTGGTCGAATTGCAGACTTTATTGGTCGAAAAGGGGTATGAAGACTGTATCTTGAGTTGAGCTAAATCATAGACTTTTGGCCATTTTGAAGTCACATTATAGTTTCTTTTCCGTTCAATATTCTGCAGGCAATGCGAATGTCGGCAATCTTCTGCATTGCAGGATGGCTAGCAGTCTACTTCTCTAATGTATGATTTGTTCTACCAGAGCACAAGTGGAAATTTTTTCAAGTGTTTAGATGATCTCTTCAAGAGATTACAACCTAGTAAGTTACAAGCTAATTCCAATGGTTCCGATACAGGGGGCATCATGTCTCGACATGGGAAGGTTCTTCACAGGATATGGAATTGGAGTTTTCTCATACGTTGTAATGATTCCATAGTCTGGACTTTCCTTTTGCAACACCTTGATGATGGCATAATGATATTTCAATTTAGTGGTCACAACAATTAGAGACAGGATAAGCACTTCAAGATTGTGATGAAATCTTATGAAAATGGATTTAACAGGTTCCTATATTCATAGCCGAAATTGCACCAAAACATCTTCGTGGAGGGCTCACAACTCTAAATCAGGTGGAGAAATTCTCAAGGCCTCTGTATGTTGCACTTTTTTTTTTATCTCTTCATTTTAAAGGAATACACATCAACCTTGCATCTTTTCCTTCCTGTTTCCCGTGCAGCTCATGATTGTCGTTGGAGCATCGGTCGCATTTCTAATTGGAACCATTGTAACTTGGAGAACTCTGGCTCTGACGGGTAGAATTCTGATTTCTTAGGAAAATCTAAGCATCTTTGGCTATCACAGCTGTTGAAATTTTAAGAAGATAATGACAAATACTGTACAGTTTGACCTATGGGAAGGGAGGATCGGCACGAGGTGACTAATTGTTTGTGTGATTTTATAGGACTTGTACCCTGCATCGTGCTGTTTGTGGGTCTATTCTTGATCCCAGAGTCGCCTAGATGGCTGGTAAGCGCTCGAACATTACACTCCGTTCAACACTAAAGAATTCAGAAGGGAAAAGTTCCGATGTGTTCGATGGTATTTGCTGCTTTCAGGCAAAGGTTGGTCGCGAGAAAGAGTTCCACTCGGCACTTCAGAAACTCCGTGGCAAAGGTGCCGATATCTCTCGAGAAGTTGCTGAAATCCAGGTATTGACAACTTCAGCAGCCGTTCTTATTAACAACCAAAACAGAAACAAATAAATAAAAGAACAGATAAAAGAATAATTACCCCACTTAACCAAAAAAAAAAAAGAATAATTACCCCTAATTGGCTTACATATATATTCTTGACAGGTTTATATAGCAACTCTTCAGAGTCTGCCCAAAGCCAGAATGGTGGATCTGTTTCAAAGAAAGTACATACGATCCATTATCGTAAGAGACTTGTTCTTTTCAAAGTCTTTCCCGTTGATGTTGAGAAGTGAATTGATGCTGTGTTCATATAAGACATTGCAACTGAATTGGCGATTTCACATTTAGATCGGTGTTGGGCTGATGGTATCCCAACAATTCAGCGGAATCAACGGGATAAGTTTCTACGTCAGTGAAACCTTTGCTTCAGCTGGTAATCCAGATTGTCTATTTACTCCAGTCAATTTGTTGTTGCTCACGAGCTTGCACTTTAGTCGTTGCCTTAACTTTCATGGTATCAAATCCAGGTCTTTCCTCAGGGACGACAGGAACAATTGCTTATGCTTGTGTCCAGGTAACCTTTTATTTGTCTCTTTTGGATATGAAGTCCGAAACTCACCGGAAACAGCAATCATTCAAATGACTTAACCAAGAGAACCAATTGACAGGTTCCGATAACTTTAATCGGAGCTATACTGGTGGATAAATCTGGAAGGAGGCCACTCATAATGGTAACTATTATTTAACTTTGTCTTTGTGAGAATAAAGGGATAGGGGCTCGATGAGACTTATAAAAGACTAGTGATGAAAATGTCGGATATGTAGGTTTCTGCAACCGGAACATTTTTAGGCTGCTTTCTTGCAGGATCTTCATTCTTTCTCAAGGTCAGCTTTTTTCAGAAGTATAACTTGCTCTGATAAACAAAGTCTCATCCTCCAAGTTCCTAGATTTTGTATCTGAATCAATTTGATTCTTCTTTGTGCACTTAGGCACATAACATGTTTCCAGAATTTGTACCGCTCATGGCAGTTAGTGGAGTTTTGGTAAGTCCACTAATCCTATAGTGAATTAGTGATACTAAATACATCGCAAAATTCGCTGTTCGGCTTGTTTGGATCCTCACCTCCTTTTGTGCATTGAAATCAGATTTTCATCGCATCATTCTCAATCGGGATGGGGGCTGTTCCGTGGTTGATAATGTCTGAGGTAAAATTCAATCTTACCCCCCATTCTTTTTCTACATTTCACTTGTCGAGCAAACAACGTTGGCAGAATCAGTGTTCTTCACATTCAAGTGACGAAGGACCGCGAAACTCCCGGAATCTGAAACGAGACCATTTTGTTGATCTGCAGATTTTTCCAATAGACATCAAAGGAGCAGCTGGCAGCCTAGTGGTGCTAGTGAACTGGCTGGGTGCTTGGGCAATCTCTTACACATTCAACTTCCTCATGAACTGGAGTAACTCAGGTAGAACGTCACTCCACCTTACACATGATCACAGTCGCGCCATCTTTATTTTTCGCTCAAGGTGATGAAATCACTAAAATTTTCAAACTCCATGCAGGTACGTTCTTCATTTACTCCGGCTTCTCGGTGTTGACCATCCTGTTCGTGGCAAAACTGGTCCCGGAAACGAAGGGCAAGACCCTGGAAGAGATCCAGGCCTGCATCAACTCAGACAGCAGAGAGCTGCCCATCTTGAAATGATCTTTGTGGGGGACAACTAGAAGAAAGTTTTAGATATTTATGTTTGGGGGAGTAGATGTGAGAATGGCATAAAGGGTTCATCTGTTCTAACTTTGAGTAAGCATGCACTGTTTGGTATCATATAGGGAATTGCCTAGCTGGTTCCAACGATGTAAAACAAATGCTATGGTACAAAAAATGCAGAATTCTGCAGGTCACTTTTCATGTTTCAGAAATATTTCATAATTTTGGTGACTGATTTCATTATTGGATGACAAGCAAGCAAAAATATCAATTTTTCCTTGGTTGACGCAAATGAAAATCCAAGCACTTGATTAATCTCACGATAGCTATCAAAACATATAATTGCAAGTTATCGAGGGTGCACCACAAGAGAATGTGCAAGTGATCTCTCAAGTTTATATCGAGTGAGAAAGAGACACTAAATTACCCAATTTAACTTGAATTTTTCGAGAATTTTCGATTCGAGTCTTATTCGATTTAAATAGAAAGCAAGGAAACTCGAATGGTTCTTTCAGGTGGGTCGGATTTTTTCCTAGTATTTTGGTTTCTTCCCGTGTCGGCCCGACCTAACCGATTCGTACCCACACGTGTATATACTTGAATGATTGACAAAATTACTTTATAATCATGACGTGGCATGACGAAATGCGCAGATGAGATGACACGAAAAGGGCGAGTGGGAGAAAGATCTCCAAAGCGCAAGATCCGATTTTTCCACTCCCGCCCCGCCTTACGCACTCTCTCTTTCCTCGAGCAAGCTCGCGACAATGGCGTCGCCGGGGGCCAAGGTGTCGTTCCGCGTCCTCCTCGCCGTCGTCGTCATCCTCGTCCTCTTCTACGTCGGCCGCCCCCTCTACTGGAAGATCTCCGCCACCGTCCACGAGATCCGCGAGAACAAGCAGACCGTCCAGCAGGGTAAGCTCTCGCTCCCCCTGCCCCTGCCCTGCCTCCGGCTAGCGTGGCGTGCCCGGTTCGCCGGTTTTTCCGTACGGTTCGATTCGGCCCCTCACGTGGGAACTTGGGTCCCGTGCCGTTTGTCGTTGTTGTGGCTGGCTTTTTTCAGGGTTCTCTCGGATTGTGTACGAAGCGCAGAAGTCGGTCGGGTGGTTCCACGACGAATCGGACTCCGGCGTCCGGGAGGACCGCCGGGCGGGGGCGTCGGCGAGCCGGAGGCTGCTTCGCGAGGTCAATTCGCGAAATTGATCGGGTTTGATCGATCGATCCGTAAGTTATGTCGCGGAAACTGTGAGGTGGGTTAGTGACTGCATTGTGGTGAGATGGGGATTGGTGTCTGGATTACTGTATCTCCATACTTGTTTGGTGAATTAGCTGCAAAATTCGCCTTCGGCCTAGTCGGGTATTAGGATGTGATGATGTGCATTCTATGAGGGTGTCTTTATTTCTGCAACTGGAAATGGTAGCAGAGTGCTATGCCACGTTGAAACTTTGTTTCTTAGGAGGAGTATCTTCTGCATTATATTGATATAGTTAATTGGTGGACACGTGTTTCCGCTCGAAACAGTGCAAACTTGATATGCATGTATATTCAAGTATTTTGGTATGTGGCCACAGAAGGAAACTTGTTGATATAGGTAATATGTGCATGCATATGTGAGCACATGCTAGAGTCTGAGTGCAAAGTGGATACAAATTTTTATCTTTTCAGAAATTAGGAGGTACAAAATTAATCTAGCTTGAATACGCGTGATATCATGATGATTTGACCCCCGGCATTGCCAGGTGACAAGACATGGTGTTACTTTTTATTTTATGGTGATATTGAGTATGAAGTGCTGAAATGCCCTTACTAAAATATCCTGTTGAGTTGGTATCTATTTTGATTTATCACCACTTGTGGTTCCTACTTCTAAATGCTGTTAAATTAGAATTGAGGGAGTTTTAGGAGTAAAGAGAGCCAACTGCATATCATGCTGGAATCTTGTCTGTCAAGAGGCGGTTATAATTCCTCATAGAATTCCAAGCTATGTGATTTTGCTTCTTAAACCATCCAAAATGGATAACAATAAGTTAATCGACCTCTACCAAATCTCTTTCACTGATTTAAAATTCTTTTTGAAAGAAAGAAGAAAACTTTACCATTCTCTCTTGAAAAGAGAGAGTTCTAAAGGGCTGCTTTATGTTAGACAAAAGTAACAAGAAGAAATGAAATAAAAATAAGATGAAGATTGTATAAAAGCCAATTGGCTTTGAAGTCACAATATTGTTTATAGGCTCTACATTAGCTTCTAGTTGTACCTTGGAGTTGCAGTTATGTTGTGGTGACAGAGAATGTTAAAGTTGTTTATCAAAGGTATTCCCTTGAATTCTTCTAGGTTTTCCAGATAGTGAGATTATCTTTTTCTACATAAAATTAAGCTGCCCAAAGTCTGTAAAACATTAACTTCAAAATCTTCTTGAAGCCAACTTTGGAAGATTTTGGCATTTTAGTTTCTGGGGCTTTCAAAACTGCCATGGGTTGCAAAAGTATGGTGGACCTTTCTGTGCACAATATCTCCAATGAATATGTATATGGGTGTGTGTGAGAATCGATATGAAAAAAATATCTGTTTATAAGTATGTGCATCTGCCTGCACACACGTGCAAAGAGGAGGAAACAGAATTGTGGAAATGGTTTTTGCTTGAACATTGTCATGGTACTGGTGGCATAGCGTGTTCCATTGGTTGGGTTGGAAATTAGTTGGAAAGCCCCAGCAACAGTTATATGTGGAGAAAGGAGGTTTGCCACTTTGGCTCGTGTTGGTTCAGCCTGTTTCTTAGACAGTTTAATAATCTGTTCTGCACTGTATAATTTGTGCTACCACAGCCTTCAGATTTTCACCATCCAAATACTTACTTGACTGACCACGTCATCTCAAAAAATGCCTTACTGCTCAAAACTCTAGTCTCTGAGTTGCGGCGAACAGTGTTTTTGGCTTCGACATAATTTTATTGCTTTTGTATGATTTTACCTTCATTCACTGGGATGATAGACAAACTGCCTATTTACTCCTGTTTGGGTTTTGTAATGATTAATTGAACTCGATAGATGACGATTCAAAGCACAGGTGTTCACCTCTGAGTATGAGAAATTGTATACTCTTCAATGTCAATCCTCAATAAGAGGACTAAGTTGCTGCAGGGGATGCTGGATCCATGAGATTACTAGTGGGAATAGCACCTGAAATTTAGAAAGTACTTGAAAAGCAACTAGTTCTTCTGTCTAATTCTCCTTTGCTTCGTCTCGCAAGTACAAGACTAATAGCCCAGGTTACAAGAGGATGAAATTTAATAGGAGTATATTGAAGTGGTAACATATAGACATATGTTTCTAAAGACTCACGAATCATTTTATTGATTCCCCTTCGATCATGTGGAATCTAAATACTGCAACGTCTGCCATGTCGCAACATCGGTCCTCGATGCACCCGTGAAGCTGCGAGTATGTCATATGCATGGGACACCTTGAGTTGTCGCACTAGTTTCAGAAATGCTTTGTAACATCGTGAGGTCCATGCTCTGAAGTATGATGTTTATCAGTGTTGTCCCCTGTTCCCAAAAGACGTTATATTTTGGTAGATCCTTAGTTATGACCCAGTTTTCTTTTCGGTTATCTTTTGGATTATGAACTGTATTGGCTTCTTGGTAAGCCATGAATCAGTGCACAATCCCCCCACTGGAAAGTTGATGGGCTTCTAAAAGTTGGCTGCTCTTAATGTTTTGGGCTTGAACCGTACACCTATTTGCTGTGTTCTCAACAGATCTGAGCCGACAACTTCGACCGTGTTTAGCATCTCGCTCTTGCTCTCGCCCGCTCGCGAGATACGAGGTGGTTTTCTTATTGTTGCCACCAACTAAATAATACTTGTTTAATCTAGGATCATCATTGCAAAAAGCACCAGGCAAGAGATCCTTTTCGGTTAGTGGGCTATTGGGATAGTCAAAGGACTTTTCAAGAGGGAAGCATGACTTAAGCCTAAAGAAGAGGCGTGACGATGCTCAAGCCTATGGTATTGAAAATTCGTGCGGATTCACAATGATTTTAAGCTTCAATATAAAAATGAAGCTTCTAGGATGCTTCGAGGGCTCCTTTTTCTTGTTGAAGGGATTGGCCCATGGAAAAAACTAGAGTCTTGATTATACAGACCCCACTGTAAAATGGTTGACTTGAACTACGTGCTGTTTGGGGGAAGATTCTGGTTAGGAAATACCCCATTGATGTCTTTTTTTTTTTTTTTTTTTTTTATAACTCATTAACCTCATCGGTTAGGTATCTTGTGAGCCAGAGCTCGAGTACATGGCCCGAGTACCAACTTGCTTGTATGGAGTAGTGTTAAAAGTCAAGCACGTGTCGTGTAATTAGTCCACACGAACAAGTCCATCCCTTAATCACACAACTAATCCAATAACTATAATTGACCATTACATCAAATATATCAAAAAAGTACTGCAAACATATCAGAATGCAAGCATACTGGATCTATGTGAGTACGATAAGGCTCCACCAGAATAACAAAGCATGTGACTTGTGAGATAACTCTAAAGCGATATCAAATATTTTGATTTCTCTTCCTCGAATTTGCCTTTCGTTCCTGTACTAAGTCAATCACTACATATTAGACAAACTCTTGTTCATGTCGAACTTTAGTGTTGTGAAATCTTAAAACTTAACGAGGTCAAATTTCCATTATTGCCAAACTTAATCGTACAATCAAAGATTCACAAAATCAGGTCAATTATATGTGGCCCCTACACAATCGTATCTCATTCTATCAAAAGTGGGTCATCCATATATCGAGCCAAAGAAAATATTGAGCTGTCGTGCTTGTGCTTCGGGTATTTGCTGAAGGCTCCTATAGTAACGATCGATTTTCCATGCCTATCTATCAAGAGTTTCCCAGCTCACACGGCAGCTGTTCCTTAGTGAGACTTGATTTTGATCTTAACATTGATATGGATCGATGCGCCCATTATTATTGACTTCGAATTGTTCAACGTCAACTGCGGCTTGTCTTTGGGGTCTTTGATTTGCCTACATCGTTACTTGAATGGGCAGCTTTAATTTGACATGAAGTGGAAGAGGATTATAGGACAATCGCATTGGAAAGGACGAGCTCCATCAATCGACGATCTTTTAAGTACTACAATGGCCTACTATATATTGTAAAAGATGAATAGAACGGGATTCTACTGGTTGGAAAACCAAGCTTTCACTAGATCAAGTGATGGGGTTGCAGTGCACAGAACAAACATTAATACTTTCATTATTTTAGGTAACATGTTTGTCTCTTGATCCCCTAGGAAACAACATTCGGTGGCTGTTTCCATGGCGGAGGCCCAAGACATTGTCCCCAGTAGTTGTTGTGCTCGGGTTTTATGGACAAAACATCAGTTGTGCAATTATGGATAATTGTTAGAAAAATTCCAATTAGGTGTGACAACACCAATGCTATTAACTTGCCCAAAAATTCAATTCAACATTCTTGCGTCTAGCATATCGACGTCCGTTCTCATTTCATTAGAGATCTTGTGGTTAAGAAAGATATAGCGTTTGAGTTTGTGAACACAAATAATCCTCAACCAGAAGGGTATTAACTAGAGTCTACATTAGGTTGGCCAAAAGAATAGTCTAGATTAGACTATCCCCGCGATAAAGTGGTTGACTTTAAGGGCTATTTTAGGGAAGACTTGGGTTAGAATAGCATTATAGGCATGATATTATATTCTATGAAATGCGGGTCATCTGTAAATCGAGTTCTCGTGGCTGTGCTTCGGACATTTGCTAAAGGCTCTAGTGATAACATCGAATGATCAATGTTCAATGCCTACCTACCAAGAATTTACAAGCTTGTGCGAGGCAGCTGTTCTTTTAGTCGGACTTGATTTTGATCGTTCGAATGACATATTGATCGACGTGCCCATCATCACACACTATGGCTTTTCTTCCATCAAGAAAAGTCGACAATCTTTAAACACTATGTTGGCCAAATGTACGCGTGAAAATCAAGAAAACTAGAAGGGGATTGTATGGGTTGGCAGACACAAACTTCCATTTGTAGTTTTCAAGTGATGGGGTCGGGGACCGGGTTGGAGTACACCAAAGGCCTAGTCATTTTATTTTCAAAAATAATTTCTATTCAAAAATAATTTTTTTCATTTATTTCTTGAAAAGAATTTCTAAACATTTCAAACTGTTTGGTAACTATTTAAAATTTTATTCTCAAAATAAAAATACGTTTGATAAAATCTCAAAAAAAAAAGTTTGATTTAAATTTCTTTTGATTTTTTAATATTTTTTTACATTTCTTTTTTTTTTTCCTTCTTTTTCTTCTTCTTTAGCTAGTCACCAACCTTAACTAGGCCAACGACTAGCTAAATGAGGGCCAACAATCATGTTGGAGCATCACTAGCTAACCGACAACAGCTAAAGGAAAAAGAAGAAGAAAAGGCAAAGAAGAAAAGAGAAAAAAAGAAAAAAAAATGGGCTTGAATCCGAAATTTTTATTGGGAAAAAAAGATGAATGGAATGGGATTGCACGGGATGGAAAAACCAAGGTTTCACTAGATCAAGTGATGGGGTTGGAGTGCATTGAACAAATATCAACACTTCCATTATTTTAGGTAACATGTTTGTCTCTTGGTCATCTAGGAAACAACATTCGGTGGGTGTTTTACATCGCCCTAGGTAGTTGTTGTGCTCAGGGTTTATGGACAAAACATCAGTTGAGACATTGTGGATGATAGTTAGAAATGTTTAGATTAGGTGTGATAACAATGGTTCTATTAGCTTGTCCAAAAATTCAATTCAACATTCTCGCACTTAGCATATTCATATTTGTCATCATTTCAATAGAGATCGTGTGGTTAAGAGAGATCCAGTGTTTGAGTTTGTGAACACAAATAATCCTCAACAGGAAGGGTACTAAATAGAGCCTAGATTAGGTTGGCCCACAGAATAGTCTAGATTAGACGATCCCCGTGAATAAATGGTTGACTTGAAGGGCTATTTTGGGGAAGACTTGGGTTAGAGAATAGCATTATAGGCATCATATTATATTCTATCAAATGCGGGTCATCTGGATACCGAGCCAAGAGAATCTTAACTTCTCGTGCTTGTGCTTCGGGCATTCGCTAAAACCTCCAATAATAACATCGAATGATCAATGTTCAATGCCTACCTGTCAAGAAATTACAAGCTCGTGCAGCAGCTGTTCTTTTAGACAAGACGTGATGTTGATCGTTTGAATGATATCATTACCGACGTGCCCATCATCACAGACCATGACTTTTTCCCATGAAGAAAAGTCAACAATCTTCAAATACTACGTTGGCCAGATGTATGAGTGAAAACCAAGAAAACTAGACCGGGATTGTTCGGGTTGGGAAAAACAAACTTCCATTTAGTTTTCAAGTGATGGGATTAGAGTACGCTAAACGAACATCGCTACTTTCATTACCTTAGGTCACATGTTTTTTTTTTTTTTGGTACCTTAGGTCACATGTTTGTCTCTTGGTCTTCTAAGAAACAAAGTTTGATAGCTATTTCGACAACATAAGCCAAATACGTCGTTGTGGTAGTCATTGTGTTTGAGATTTAAGGGTAAAACATCACTTGTGTGGTTACAAATAATCATTTAGAAATGTGCCGATTAGACGTGATGACATTGATGTTACTGGCCTGTCCAAAAATCCAATTTGATATTCTCAAACTTAGCATATTGATATTCATCATTGGCTCATCAATGATCGTGTGATTAAGAAAGATTTAGTGTTTGATTTTATGAACATGAATTATTCCCTATATAAAATGAAAGTTGATCATTTTTGTCGTGAGCTTGGAATGATGAGTTTTGAATTATTTTTTAGGGGAAAATAACAGGTTACCTCCAAAGGGGTAGATAGAAGCCACTGCATTGAAGTTCGATTCATTTAGTAGCATATATGTGTGATGTGTGTTTTATATATATATATATGTGGGAATTGCGTTTTCGAAGCAACTATAAATTTCATTAGGATCCATTTTCATTTAATATGACTATGGCTGTGCTACAATCTCGTTCTAAAAGTGTTGTAACCTCATTTATATTGGATATATACAGCCAAGCAAATCACAGACAATAATCACACCATTTCCACATTTTCAGTTCTTATGAAAAAGAATTAAATCTTTTTGCGTGACTCTATTCCCAAAAGAAAAATATTTAATTCAATTAACTTTCGATAAACTATAAAACTAAATGACGATCAGGCAAATATACAAAGGTCTCCAATCACGTCACTAGCATTAGTTTGACAGCATTTCTTTTATTCCTTATTTTATTTCTCTTGAAAACATATATAAAATTATCTATTGTCTTGCATGACGATGAGAAAGCAGTCAAACCTTTGATAGATTATCCGTACTTGTAAATTCGGTATGGCACATCATCAGTCGATCATGGATAAGTATGAAAACTTGAGAAACACATCCCATTAAGGAGAAAAAATTTACCTTTCGGCTGAAAACCGGAAGTTCTTGAAAGGCGACTGTTCATGTGAACGAAAGAACAAAGCAATTCAGAATTTAGAATAAATAATAGCTGTGATTAAAAAAATGTAATAAAAGAAAGAATCTTACACTTTGACCAGCATATGTAAATCCACTTTATTTTTGGTCGAATATATATATATATATATATATATATATACATATATCCACTTTAGTGGTAGAAAGAAGCACACCTTTATTTGCCCAACATCCAGATAGTAAAATCCAATAATAGACCTTTTGCTTTGCCTTTTATATTATATTATTTCCATTTGTTTTTTTTTTTTTTGGTACTTTTTTCCAGTATATGTGTATACAAGATTTCACTTTTCATATATTCTGCCTTTAAGATATCAAAAAGAAACTATTATGCCTCTTTTTGGAACCACACCGTCAAAAATTTTAGGACCATCAATTTTAATAGTAGGGAAAACAAAATTTCTTTTGCAGACCACAGTGGTGGGTGGAGCAATGTTTGTGCATTCTAATCAGAGTTCTAGTCATGATTTTGGACTTTATGATTTATTTTATTTAAGGAAGTGATTGTAAAGTATAATTTATGGATTTATCCCATCCAGATACCTGATGGCATAAATAGAAAAAAGCAGATAATTCTTGCTTTGTGCACTTTCACTTCTTTTAGGCAGGGAATCGAATTTCAATGCACACGCAAGATATGTAAGATGAACTTTTATATCTATTCGTGTTGACGCATCGACTATATTTTATTTTGGATCGTCCCTTTGTCACATGCTCTACAACCCAATCTGACAAGGGGTAGGGAGTGATCACCAAGAGAGGAGGTTTGAACAATCGAGCATCTAGGATGGCCGAGGAGGAATGACCAAACTAAATTGTGCTTTGAGCAGGAGAGTGATTTTGGTTACATATTTGAAATCGGAATTAACTCATGAGAGACGCATTTGGGACAATACTTCAAGTGAATCAATTCACGGACCTCTCATTTCATGTACTAACTATATTCTCGATATACATGCAATTTTCTTTCTCCTTTGAGCTTAAAAATCCTTAGGGTACACTTTCAAGCATTATATCGAACCTAGACTTATCTAATTTTCTATGCTCATTTTTACTATTTTAATTAAAATAATGGCTCTTATTGATATCATCACCTGTTGACCGCATATGCCTTTCATAATTTCGTCTAATGCCGACCAAGCACGCAATACCTAATCACGTGGCATTTAGAAAATAAGAAGACTCTAAACTACCATAACTGTAAAAAAGGCAACGACGGATTGATTAAGGCGCAAGCGTGAAATGTAATTTAATATGAATAAAAGCCAAGTGTGGATTTGAAAATGTCTCAATCCCATCCGCAGCATTATTTTTGACACAGTCTTTTATGCCGCATTTTATTTTCTTGAGGAAGGTTATATAAAACTATCATGTATCTTGCAAGATGACGAAAAAGGCGTCAATCCTCTAATAAATTATTCTCTATCGTGAATATGGCCTAGCACATCACATCAACCCATCATCAATAAGTTTGCAAACCCAAGAAATCTGCATCATTTAAAAAAAGATAACTTTTTTTGGCTGAAAACGAGAAGTTTTCGAATCGCGGCTGTTGATGTGAACAAAAGAATAAAGCAATTCTAAATTCTAAATAAATAAAGCTGTGATTTCTTAGTGTAATGGGATAGATTAAGTCCTATATAATCACTTTAGGAGCATAAAAATAAAGTGAAAGACAGAATCTTACACTCACAACACGACACGTGTCCAGACACCCCACCACAATAATCCACTTTGGCCTTAGAAGGAAACGCACCTTTATCCGGCCAACATCCAATTACGAAAATCCTATAATAGGCCATTTGCCTTGCCTCTTAATATATATATATTACTTTTATTTTTATAATTATCCTATGTGCAGGCAAGATTTGACTTTTCATATATACTTTATCTCAAGGATAATAATAAGAAACTATTATGCGTCTTTTTTAGAATCACACCATCAAAATTTCATGACCACTTTTTTTTTTTTTTTTTAAGTTAGAGTATCATTTCATTCATTTCCAAAAAATAGAAAAGAAAAATAACGTAGTCCAACTACAAATCAAGGCAATTCCCATACAACTTTAAAGCAAAACAAGTTCCAGATAACAAGATGAATCATCGGAACAAAGTTAGGGCTACTTGCTCAAAGAATAATTTTGCAACTTCTTCAAACCAAAGTTGGCGGTCAATCAATGAATTTGTCTTTAATAATGAGCACACACCCGGACCTCCTCTGTTGATATAGCTTTGCCTTTTGATGGCATCCCCAACACCAACTTCATTCGGAATAAAAAAGTTGAATGAGCATAAATCCAAAACCTGTGAAAGCACAACATTCACAAGAGCTCTTTTGATCCCTTTTTGAAATTGAACTTGTCCACCAATGAACTCAAGGGAGGTGAAACCCCAAACTGTCAAACGAGTGGGTTCAATAAAAAAATGATCCGATCCAAATTAATCCATTTAATCTGTTTTAATCAATTTTTATGACATATAAATCTAATGAATCATACATGACCAAACCCATATCCAAATCAACCCATATTATTAAATTCCTTCACATTTAACCCAATTTAGGAAAATTCATACTCAAATTGTGATGAGAGTATGGAGTGATTAAGTGGGAGATTAAGTGATGGCAAGAGAGAGTCATAGAGATGGATTTGGCGTAATGTAAGATGTGAACTCGTTTAACACCCATATTAATTTTGGCTTTACTATTATAAATCCATATATGACATATTTAATAGAGTTTATATTATGAAAAACATGAAACAGATACACATATGACAAATTTATCTCAAACTAACTTTTTTACCATAAAAAATTCTAAATCAATATACATATAATAGATCTACCCTAAACTAATTTTTTATCACTAAAAATCCTAAATTGGTACACCTCTGCAAATTTATCCCAAACTAATTTTTTCATTTTTTGATCACTAAAAACAAAATTTATATATTTGTGACAAATATACCTTTTGTTAGATTGAATTAATACTACACAAATGCATAGGGTAAAATCTCAAATTGATATACTTATTAACTGCCACATATAATCTAATTTAGTAATTTAAAAGTAAAATTTAATGCAAACTAATGGAGAGTAATTTTGTTATAAGTATATCAAGGTTTGTGATAAATTTATCAAATGTATATCGATTTAAGGTTTTTTATAATAAAAAATTGATTCAAAATAAATTTGTCATATGTGTACTATATTTTGTGATATTAACCCCATTTATCAAATATAATTAATTCATATAATAACTCACTTCATCAAATATGAATTATGAAATGGTTTGATGCCCATTTCAATAAGTCGTGTTAGACCATATAAAGGATTAAATTGAAAACGTCGGTTTGCCTCGTAATTGGCAGATGATTGCAATTATTCGGCCGGCAAAGCCTTGCGAGACGTGCAAATCATCCCCTCCTCGTGCGCCACGACAATTTATTTTGAATAAACAAGTGTTCGGAGAGATATACCATAATAATCACATCGTGACGTGTTAATTAAGGCCTGTGAGAATACAAAAAATTGCCCGTGGTATTCCACGGTACTCGCTTGCTTTGCTTATATTTTTTTCTCATTTTGACCGAGACCATCGACACCACAAGCCAGCAAAGATGGTGAAGGCGTCGAGTTAAAAAAAGAAAAGAAAAGAAAAAAAGAAAATCAAGTCAAATCAAATCAATCTCACGCGCCAATGTCATGCAGGAGCAGGACCCTGCGGGTATTGGAAAATCAGAGGCACAGAACAGCTGTAGCATTCAGATTCAAGACTCCTTTCTTGCGGGATGACGATTTTATTTATTTTTCCTTGCTTTGGGTAAACGGTATGTACATTGAATGATCACGCGAAACTTGGGTCACACAATTTTATTTAAATGGCACGCCAATCTACACTATTGACTATTCAATAAGACCACTAGACTGTTCAATGACTGTATAATTAAGTGAACATATTTCTCATGCGGTTCCTCACTTCACCTCCATCTTGCGACAAATCAGGCACATGTAAGGTCGCGGAGCTAAGGCATAAGATGGGTTAGGTATGTAGAGCTCGTCACGCTATATTTATAAAAGAAAGGCACTTGACTTGAGAAATTAGATTTATATACAACTTCATTTGTGCACACCCAAATAACGCGGGGTAATTTATCGTCAAAGGCTAGAGCATTTGAAGAAATAGAAAGGACATGCCTCGATATAATTTATGAAATGTAAAAATTATTTTTAACATAAGAAAAGGAAGAAAAAAAAACTGTTTTTTTGTTTAGTTGCATATTACCTCCACCATCATATTTGCATCACATATCATATTTGAAAAACGTACTCTCTTCATTTCTTATGATTATGGGGAAAATATGTGTGCTCTTTTAAAAATTGGCGACTAATATTTGCATGTCATTGATCATACGATGTCAAAGCAGACGCATAGCATGCATATTTCTAGCCTGAATGCTCTATATCTTTTCATCAAGTTTATCTTTGAAACTTAAAGGTCGCGTTTATCAAAGACATCCTATAACATAACATTTGAATGATAATGTCTAACAAATATCATCATATGGCTGTTTCCAAGACTTGTTCTCATTGAATTGATTTACGAACATCCTTTATTTTGTGGAAATTTTTCAAATAAAAACCAGAAGTTACATCAATTTCTCAAAAGAGGACTTAGAATGGATTTTGCCTCAAATAAGGGTCTAAAATGGCCAATTGAGTTTTACATAAGGGTCTAAAGTGGAGTTGTTTTTTAAAAAAAAAAAAGTTTAAATTAGACTTTATTTCAAATAAGGGTCTCAAATGATTGATTTAGTTTCATGGAGTTGGATCATTTTCTCACAAGACAAACTAGTAAAGGTATGCACTAGTGCCGGGCAGAACCTAGTGTTGGACCGAACTAGCCCTACCTAGTCGATTCTGGTTCGGTCCTAATGGTAACTAGTCTAGTTCTCAATTCCAAATTTTTGAACAAGCTATTAACAATCCAGAGTGTGGAATTTGACTAAATCGGAGAATTGGATTGAAATAACCCTAATTCTCTCTTTTTACTCTTGTATCTTGAACTTTTTATTGTTTATTTCATTATACAAGTCTGTCTTTTTATGGATTGTTACTTTTGACAAATAGGGACTTTTATTGTCACTTTAGCTTTCAATTTTACTTGATTAAGTAATGAGTGGGGCTCTTCCCAATGGCTTTTGCATTTTTTTTTATATCTTCATTTTACTTCTAAGTATCTTGTTGCTCCACCTTTTTGTTGTGACAGCCATTGTCTCGGTTGTAAAAAGGGAATTTTTTACCTCTCGTCCTTTGGTAAACTAATCGAAAAAGTTTTTTTTTTCTTTTCAAGGAACAAAAGAAAGTGAGACAAAGAAAAAAGAAGAAGAATTGGCTGGTTTTCGAGGAGACCTTGGAATCGGACTAGACCTATAAATTCAATCCTAAGGTTTGTTACAAGGTCACAAGGTAGGTTTTAGATTAACAAAAAGGAATTAGTCCTAAAGAGGCATATTCACTTACCCTAAAACCAATCATCCTAAAACCTAAAGGGTATCTTTTCTTAAATAAGGGCCCGAAGTCATAAATGCAGTCTCAAACCCATTGACTAGCCAAAACTTTGCCTGTCAACTTGCACATGTGACTTGCGTACTTAGTCCAGTCATAAGGCAGCAACATTAGGGACAATTTTGCTCGAAATTTTCTTCTTTTGTCCCAATTTGAAGAAGCCTGAAATTAAAGTTAGGATTTCTTTGAGGGTTTTCCTTAAGGGTAATTATAGCTTCTTCATTTAGATTGTGTCTTACGATAAGCACAAGTCACAAGTGCAAGCTGACTTGTCAACGAAGGTTTAGCGAGTTGGTGAGCTTAGACCTTTATTTAAGAGGAAGTTAACCACTCCATTCCCTTATTCGAGTTAAAGTGCATTTTGGGCCCCTTTTGAAAAATAAATTACCTTTTTTTAAGTCCTTATTTAAGACAAAGTTCATTTTGAGTAACTTTTGTTTTAAAGGCTAATTTCAGGTTTTTATTTAAAATCAGACATTTTTTTATACACAAGATCTACTCTAGACTATCTTCGAAAAAATGACTCAATTTCAGATTCTTATTTGAAATTGTCCTTTATTCCTTCGAAGCATGGTATATGCCTATCATTGAATCATTTACCAATTGAATAGCCTACATAAGTTTTAAAAGTTATTTTGGATTGTCCCATGTCATGTGCTTCTGTGTACTAACTGTACTTTCTATATACTTGCAATCCCATCTCTCCTTCGAGCTTAGAAATTCTTAGGGTATACTTTCCAACATGGTATATAAGCTAAACTTATTTAATTTCCTATGCTCTATCTATTTCACTTCAAATGTCCGACCCCTGTTGATATTATCATCCATTCTTTGATTCCATGCACGTTTTCTATACGATCTCATTGGTTCATCTCTTAAGTGAACCAATTTGGTAAAGGACTCGGGACCACATATTTCTAAATTTTTCTTATTCTGATCAAGTACATAATACCTAATTGAATAACATATAGAAAGATGAGCAAAAAAAATGTCCCAACTGCCGAAACCGTAAAAAGCAACGACACACTGATTGAGCTCCCCTCAACTGGGTGATTCGAACGTTATGATTTGAAAGACGCCTAAAAAAAGCAAAGAAAGAAAGGAACAGGGAAGGGGAAATTCAGAAAGCACAAAACAACAAAATAGAAATTATTAAAGTAAGCTTGAAAAGTAATTTCATATGAACAAATCCACGTGGGAAAAGCATTTGGATTTGCATTTTGCGACACATGTCACGTGAAATACGTGGAGACGCACGAAGTTGGACAAGAGACGTTCGTCCTTTCTTTTGGATTCCTCGACAAAAGGAAAAGGAAAAAAAGAAAAACGAATTTTCGATGGCGTTTTTACATGTGTGAACCGCCCCCATCGAATTGAAATTGGCCCCCTCTTGTTGTAGCTTGTGTCCCTTTCCTCGGACTTTCACACTTTCTAAGAATGAGCCCCCACTTTAGATTTGAGAAAAAGAAAGATGGGAAAGCAGACAATTTTGGAAAATTCTTACTAGGTCGCATTCATGAACCGGAGGTATCGATTCATTTGTTGCGATGCCGACTTATTTTGTTGCTTTCTTGAATTGAGTTTTGAGCGAACAATTAAATTGCTAATTAGATTGTCATATGTAGTCATCTTTCATGAATTACAATAGAGTGAAATTCATATAACACAAGATTTTTATATTGAGAGCAGTTAATAATTTTAATACCCATTTGTAGCCACCGAATAAGTTCTACACATGAAACCAAGAATCTTAAAAAATACTCAAGCTAATGATTTTTATGTTGAGGGAAAGAGTCTTAACTCACAAACTTATAGTTCATTATATGCTCTACATAAGACAAGTGAATGCTGCCTTTACTCAAAATTTCTTTAAGAGCTTCTGCTTGTTGTGTCGTCGAAATTAATTTAAAATATAAGATTGTTAAGTCTAAAAATTCTCACTTTCTAAATTGGAAGTCGAGTCTTCCTCATTCCACAACCATTTAAGTCCCTTCTTGAAGTACTCAAATCTTAAAAATTCCTTTACCATCTTTTCATGTTTTTGCTTTAGTTTTCCTTGTTTCTATCTTTCCTTAATCTGCAGAATACTCATTGGTGCTCAGGCAGAAGAGAATTCCCAGATCTCGAGTACAACATAGTAGTAAAGAGTCGGTCAGCGGATTGGCCCAATCACAGGCACCCATGTGTGCCGGGTCCGAAAGTCCGGTCACCTCCTTGGAAGACAAGAAATCTACAGCCAAGTCCAATCACCAGATTTGTCAAAGAAGTTAATCGAAACGGGTTAAGAATTTCACAGTTCTACCTTTCAACGACAGAGAAAAAAGATCCGCCCTTTTCTCATTTGATCTCTGGTCTCTCGTTCACGGATCAAGGGGATCTCCATGTGGGGACCCTTTCATCAAGCTTTTGGCAAGATGGTGGCAATACATTGGTCATGACGTGTGGTCATCGCAGCATAATTGCAGTTTAGTAGTCCACCACAGAGAGAGAGAGAGAGAGAGAGATCAAAATCAAGATTGATGCCAAGCATTAAAGAACTTGCAGGATAATGAACGTGGCATGAGCTTTAATTCTTAGTTTAATGAAAGGTCAAAGCACGCACCCCAGAATGAGAAAAGAAAGGAGATCCCCCTCCCCTCCCATTTTCCCACCCCCACTCATTGTCTTGCGCTCAAATGGGATGCCCAATGAGCACTTACACATAAAGAAATGGAATTATGCAGAATCAATGCAGGGTGATGCTCTCAGCTGCCTCTGTCGCGTGCGTATACAATTCAAAGTCAATGGTCCTCGTCTCTTTAGCGATCCGATCTGTTTGGTTCAGTTGGCCGCCCTTTGACATGTCTAAGTCCCGAGGTGATGAGATGGCTGGTAAGCCCTTTGTAGCTTTCTGTGGAATTCCAATTCGGAAGAACCGGTCCAAAATGGAGGAGTCGTGGTGCTCAAGGAAGTGACGAAGGAGCACCGCCGTTTCATTGTCAGCTGCATATCAAGCACACGGTATTGAAAGGAGCGGGTTGCATTAGTAACATCATGATGGCTCAATGCCATTAAGCTCCTCACTTTTTCACAACCAGCAAGATCTTGCATAGTGGATATGCACCGGTGTGGCCCAAGCGATGCAGAGGAAGCAGTGACCACCTACAACTGGGACAGCAATTGATTGACTTCCATCACGTCCACGCTCATCCCCATTATGTCTTTAACAAAACCCGAAACTCTTCCTCACGGTCAAACTTTTTTTTTTTTTAATTATACTGCGCCAGTGATGTCTATAAATCTCGTGCACTGTCTTCGAAGTCCCGAGAATCTGGCGCTAGTAAGCAATGGGAAAAATGCCTCTCTCTTCTCGCGCCGTCGCTTTCGCCTTCTCCTCTAACGTGCTCTGTCTACAAGCAATGGTCTTGCTCTTTCATCTGATCTCTCTCTCTCTCTGTGCTTTCTGAGGTGGGTTGTGCGGAGCTTATAATAAGTCCAATTATATCTTAGTTGCTTATATTGGTTTTCGTGTGTTTGTTGGGTTGTTTCAGGATTGAAATGGATGAAACAGTTCATTGCTGATCAAAAAGCTTTGTTCTTGATACTCTCGTGGAAGACCCTATTAATTTTTTTTTTCTGGGTTGGGACTGGAAAATCCAAAAATGGTGGCGTTGCAGAGGAATCTCTGGGTGGCTCTAGTATCGATCATAGGGATTCTGGGAGCATTTTCTTGCACTGTGGATGGCGTGCCGCGTCGGATTCTTTTGGACACTGACGTTGATACAGATGATTTCTTTGCTCTCTTGTACCTCCTGAAACTCAACAGATCAGAATTTGAACTTGAGGTGAGCATTTGTGTTTTTCTTTCTTGACTTTTCTGACAGATGTTGGTCAAAGGTTCTTTTTGTTTTTTGGGTGATTTTTGTTCTTCTTCTTGAAAATCCTTCATGTTAGCGGTGGTTCATACTAATTCTTCATTTCTTGAATGTCCTTGTATCTGTTAACTGAAGAACTCTCCATTCAAGATTCATGTGAAGACCTGAGTTTTTCAATTGGCACCGTCTTGAACGAATGTGCACGTACCATTTTGTGAATTAAGTGTTTGTGTTTGTGTTTGTGTGTGTGTGTGTTTTCTTTTTTCTTCTGCTTTCCAGTAGCAACTTGTAACTATCTGTCATCATTTACTCCGTCCTTCTTGATTCTCTGCGATCGCGGATAAGATGATATCGCCTGCATTTATCCTGATTTATGCAGGCGGTCACCATTAACACGAATGCATGGACTGATGCGGGCCATGCCGTGAATCAAATTTACGACATTCTTTACATGATGGATCGTGACGACATCCCTGTTGGTGTGGGAGGGGAAGGGGGTATACTGGAAAATGGAACCATTCTCCCTAATGTTGGAGGATATCTTCCCATGATTGAGCAGGTACGAACCGTCCCAATCCCAATGACTTATTAAAGCTGCGGAATTTTCTGCGTCGCATGATCCAGAATCATAAAAACCACAAAGTTAAAGTGTTCCGGATTTGTTATGCACAAGCAATGCGCTTGCTTACCATAAGCTACTTGATGGCAGGGTCTTTCGACAGCAGGATATTGCAGATACAGACAAGCAATTCCTATAGGCCTTGGAGGTCGATTGGATATTGACTCGAACTATGGAATCAGAAAGGCATTTCTTCCCCAGGTAAAGATCGTCATTTTCCTGCAGTAGGCGTGGACTTACCCTTTATTGAGCTTCACGTTGTGGTTGCTGAGTCTCATATAACATTCTTCGTGCCTCCTGAGAGTTTCTGCTGCTCTTTGGCCGATGTGATTCATGATCCCTCAAGACACTTCTTACCAAATCTCTTATCATGGTTCGGACATATGCTTGGGAAAAATTCTTTAGTGAGATGTCACGATCTACAAAAAGGGGAAAACTTAGGCTGCATTAATGTCATTATAGTAGTTGTGTTCTCATCTAGGCATGAGCAATAGCAATACATCGATAGAGCCCCGGCTTCCTTATCTTCTTCATAATCCAGTAGTTATTATGTATGGCTTCTGATAGTTATTATATTCAGGGAAACAGAAAATATTCACCTCTCCAGCAGCCAACAGCTCAGCAGGTTTTGATCAATAAAATATCTGCGGGGCCCATCTCTGTTTTCATAATAGGAGCGCACACGAATTTTGCCCTTTTTCTCATGAGTAATCCGCATTTGATGAAGAACATTGAGCATATTTATGTAATGGGTGGTGGCGTGAGGTCGAAGAACCCGACCGGTTGCTGCCCATCGAATTCTACCTCAACTTGCCAGCCTCAGCAATGTGGCGACCCCGGTAATTTGTTCACAGATTACACCAGCAATCCTTATGCAGAGTTCAATGTGTTTGGAGATCCTTTTGCAGCTTATCAGGTAAACTAAGAAGTAACAGCTCTTAAAAGTGTTTATATTCTACAAATTCCTACGGTAGTTTAAGCACTTATTCATTGATGATGTACCTGAACAGGCAAAAAATGGCTGCATTTGACGGTGACACATTTGGTCTTATCACAGGTGATTCATTCCGGTATTCCAGTGACCCTTGTGCCTCTGGATGCAACAAACACGATACCAATAAGTCAGGAGTTCTTTGACACTTTTGAGCAAAGTCAAAGTACTTATGAGGCACAATACTGCTTCCAGTCCTTGAAAATGGCTCGCAATACGTGGTTTGATGACCAATTCTATACGGTAAATGTAATCCATTAAACAGAATATTGGGCAATAATGATTCAGTACTAGCTCAAGGTGATGACTGCAAACTACTTATATATCCTGCAGAGCTATTTCATGTGGGACTCCTTTACATCTGGTGTAGCGGTCTCAATAATGAAGAACGGGCATAATAACAATGGGGAGAATGAATTTGCAGTGATGGAGTACATGAATATAACTGTGGTTACTTCGAACCAACCTTATGGGATATCGGATGGATCGAACCCGTTCTTCAACGGACTCAAAGTTCCAAAGTTTCATTTAAAAAAGGGCGGCGTGCATAGTGGTCACGTACAGACAGGACTTCGTGACCCGTTTTGTACCGTGAAAAATAGCAAAGGAAAATGCAAGGTAGCTTTTTATTTATTTATTTATTGTTTTATACAAAATTGCTTGGCCTAAGCTATTTGTATCTTAAGTGACATTCTGACCCGAAATCTAAACTTTGCTTATATCAGCTAGAACTTCTCATGGTTCTTATCGTTCATCTTTTTGGCAAATCTGAAACAGGATGGTTACACAGAAGAGACCACTGGTCCAGAGTCAGTGCGTGTTCTCGTTGCAACAAGGGCCAAACCTAATCGGGATGGCAAGAGCCCACTCGATAGAGAGTTTTTCAGAAGCTTTTTGGATGTAAGTCCATTGCTAGAATATGCATGTATACTTTCTCAAATTCTGTCATGTCACCCTCTGTGTGAACTTTATTTCCAAAATAATGTATCTTCTCATGTATTTATAAACATCAGAGAAGGGCAAATCATTTTCTATCTATATTACAGGTTTTAAACAACCCTCTACAGGCAGGGAGGTTCAACTTTACAACCCAATTTCCTTACTACAAGCAAGTTCTTTATAAACCAGATTTGAGGACTAAAAAGCTGGGAAAGCCCGTAATCTTTGACATGGATATGAGTGCGGGAGATTTTATTGCCCTGTTTTATCTTCTCAAAGTTCCTTTGGAAGTAATCGATCTCAAGGTAAGACATTTGATCGTCTTGATCTAATTTTGTCAAGTTTCTTTGGAACATCATCTTCCTAGTCTGCTACAGTTGCCAAGTCCTTGAAGAAATATGCAAACACCCTCGTGCCAGGTTAGGTTAATCTGAATCATGTAAACGATGATGCAGGCAATACTAGTAAGTCCTACGGGATGGGCAAATGCAGCAACGATCGATATCATATATGACATGCTACACATGATGGGTCGAGACGACATTCCAGTCGGTCTGGGTGAATGTTTGCACTGAATCAGTCCGATGCCATATCTTCAGCAGTTGGTGACTGCAAGTATGTCAAGGCCATCCCACACGGGAGTGGTGGTTTACTCGATTCAGACACTCTCTATGGATTGGCTCGTACTTTGCCCCGAAGCCCCAGAAGGTATTTCTATGTTCTCACATAAAACCATAAATGTGGCTCATTTTGATTCCCAATGTTGACAACGTCGGATTTAGATTCTTCAACGGAAAGATGTATGGTCCATCTAAAATAAGATGAAGTCGCATGATGCAAATTAAATGGTTTGGAGATGGATTCGGATGGTGACAATAATGCGGTTAGCAATTTAAATGCTCGATGTATCGATGTTATTTAAAAATTTTGTGATACTTATCAGCTAGAGATTTGAAGTGCGAACTGGAGGAGACCCCTGCTTTAGGAGTCAATGTCCAGAAGCTGATTTACACGGAAATGTTGTGTTGCTACTTTTGCTGCTGTGTACTCATGTTTTTCCTTCACATTGGTGCAGAGTCGCTAACGATTGTCATTTCTATTAACTGAGGACGATAATTGATATTTTTCTTTGTTCCAGATACTCGGCAGAGAATTCGAAAAAATTTGGAGCTCCTCGAGATACCGATCACCCCGAACTCAGGCAACCATTAGCTCTGGAGATCTGGGACTCGGTTGTAAGCTCGCTGAAGCCGAGATCAAAGATAACCATATTGACGAACGGACCTTTGACAAATTTAGCGAATATTATTTTAGCGAATGCAACTGCAAGCCACTTCATTCAGGTCGGTAGATTTTGACTGTTTAACCTTTTCTTTTCGTTTTCCTTTCCAAAATGACTAGGTAACAACTTCATAGAAAGAATTTTTAATGTCATGGCAGATGAGATATGAAAAACAGTGGAACCCCAGAAAAATAAAAAGCAAGTGTCTTGAGGAAATGAGCTCTTATACGTCAATTCCATCATTTCACTTACAATGCTGCTTCACATCATGCAAGCAATAGCTTTGTCCCTTTTCTTTCGACTCTTTTTCTAGGAAAGACAGTTGTATGTGTTTTCCTGCTCCAATTCTAATCCTTCGCCTCATATTTTCTCCAGGATGTATACATCGTTGGAGGGCACATCAACCGCAGTATCTCAGACAGAGGAAATGTGTTCACAATTCTCTCTAACAGATATGCAGAACTTAATATGTTCCTCGACCCGCTGGCTGCGAAGAAAGTCTTTGACTCTGACATAAATGTGACACTAATTCCCCTTGGAGTCCAGCGCAGAATCAGCCTGTTTTCCAAGGTCCTCAAAGGACTAGACAAGACAGAGAGAACACCAGAAGCTCAATTTGTCCACCGCCTTCTCTCGAGGCTAGGCCAGCTGAAGAAAAATAACCACAGATATTACCATATGGTAAAAATATTAATTTTTTCGAACAGATATTTTGATTTTCCCGTTGCCATCTAGTAATTGCTAAACCAGTAAGTATCTCTTTTCATCAACAAAATCTCTGGCTTTTTTTATATGCAGGATATATTCTTGGGTGAAGTCCTTGGTGCAGTGATCTTGGCCGGTGATCATAGCTCTTTAAAGCCAATCTTCTCCATCAAGCCCATCAAAGTATTTGCTGAAGGTGTCGAATCCAAAGACGGGTACACCTACATTGACAATGCAGGGAAATCAGTGAAACTATTGGAAAATGTGGATCCTCGGGCTTTCTATGACCTATTTTCACAACAACTTGGCAATGAGAAGCAGTCTGCCGTAATTGGAAGCTTTGATGACCAGAAAAGAATGTGGAGCACACCTTCAAATCGGACAGAAAATTCATCGTAACATCCTGTTCTTATTGACGTTCTGCAACTATAGGAAACAAAAAGTGTCCATTTTTAGTCTTAAGATAGAACAGATTCACTAGCAATTGTGATTTCCTTCATAGAAAAAGCTTAAAACTGTCACATCTCCAAATTACAGTGTTTGTTATGCTTTGCTATCCATCTCAATGTAAAGAAACAACTTGTCACATAAAAGGGACAAGAAACATACGCTTACCAATACATGAATAATAAATCTGCCAAAATCTGATTTTGTCCATCCTTTGTTGCTTAAATATCTTTTTCCCCTGTAACATAGAATTCTTCGAATCTTTTGTTTCAATTAAATCTATGCAAATCAACCATCAAGGCGCATCAGCACTCAGCAGTTAGATAAGTATGTTAATATTATCCATTCAACAAATCTGTACTTCTTTCATGGCATGACTCACTGTGTTCGAGTGCAAGCAAAAGTACTGAGTCAGACAGAACCAGATGTAAATGATGTTATCTCTGGTGGGCGAATTAACTTTGGGCAAATTTTCTCCCTTCTTTTGACTCGAACCTTTTCAAAGTCATCAGATACTGGTTGAATTGTGTGTGGCAGAGATGACAATATTCCTGAAGCACAAAGAAGAAAAAGGGGTCCTCCTTTACCAATCCCCTCAACCTTTTCTTGCAATTTTCATTTTGGAAGAATCCACTTCATTTTGTTTATAATTGTAAAAGCATTCATGTCTATTCTCTTGGCCGCTCTCTTTGCAATGATGCCTCCTATCATCATTTCGATGAGCTTTCTTGACTATCAAACGCCCTTTTGTTGCATCATTGCATCGTGGACGCAAGGCACAAATTATAATACGTTATCCATCCATTAACTTAGTCTTGTGCGCCCGTGTTGTGTCATAAAGGCACCTGTGATTGTTCAACAATTTCTTAAGTGAAGGTGCAGCAACAATTTAGCTTGCTTCAACAGATCAATGTTTAGCCCCAGAAGGGCTTGGATTTTGCATAGTAAATGGCAATAATCAGTGATCGGTTCCCGATCCCTCCTCCACTTTGGCAATATTAAATGTTTTCTAGCTGATCTTTTCAAACTTTAATCCTTTTGGGTTTAAGTATATCTTTAGCCTTCTCAACATACCTATCCACTAATTGTGTCTTTTTCTCTTTTCAGGACTAAAGAGAGATCACCATTTTGACATGCAGGAAATGAAGATTTCTGATTCAATTAGTCATTTCTAGTTACACCAGTTCAATGATTTTTCGTAAGTATAACTAACTTGAGGGTCAGTTCACGAGAAATTCTCTAGACCCAATTTTCCAATTTCCCCCTCAACCAAAGAGAAGATGTCATCCAAAACTATTCAACCAGCAATTTTGATTGGGTGACGATTCTTTCATGCAGAATATTCCAATCTAAAAGCAAAAGTTCATCCTCATCCATGTTTTTGAGCCTGTGCAGTTTTCACTGCCATCAGATTTCCACTTCCGTCCAAATCAAACAAAACAAGAAGCACAGAAAGACAAGAAAAGGAACCGTATCCTGCAAAAGAGACTCGAATCCCGGAAGTTCCTCCCAGAAAAACAAGTAGGGGAGTAGGAGCACTTTTTCAGGGGAGTAGGAGCACTTTTTCTAGGAATTTGAACTGTGCTAAAGCATTATATAAAGTTATCCTGAAAGAGGGGAAAAACTAAAAAACAGAAGTGATAAAAGCTGTTTTCCCCGTGAAAAGTTCTGTTTTGTGCTTCCAACTGGGTCCTTCCATGGTCCCTATTGGAATAGTTTCCCAATCATACTGCAACTTGGGTGGACTTACATCGTGTGTAATTTCGATACTTACGAAAATATACTAAAAATTCCAATGACTTATTGAGATTCATATTTTCGTGCTCCAACCAAGATCAAGCGGTTCTCCGAACTCGAAACCCGACTTCAACGTGGTAATGCACCGGAACTTAAGGCCATAAAGTGGTCTATTCTCTCTCTCTCTCTCGACTTATGCCACAATATGTTTCTCAACTATTCCCATCCTCTCAACTGGGGAGAATGCTTGTCATGCTTATGTTGGAATCACAGATCAACAGTTGAGGCAAATTCAGTTTCCAGTGACATTAACATACCTATGAATAATCTTTAGCATGTGGCAATAAATCACAAACATCAACTTATGAGAGTGCTGACCTGGTATAAATGCTACATGATAATATATCTTTCTCCATCCCAACAGAATCCACCACAACTAGCAAAATTGCGTCTCTGATAGTCAAGCCCCATATCCCATCACATTTCCATTAGCTTCATTTTCTCATTGCTCATATGACAAAAGAAGAAAAACAGAGAGATTAAGCTTGTTTACTAGCGTTCAAGTTTAGTAGTTGCAAACAATATACATGCTGAGCCTATGCAGTATCATAGCTTCTAGATACTTCTTTTTCTTCTTCATAACATGCCAACTATTGCCATCAAAGGATTGGTTGTTGCATTGTTGGGAGTGACCCACTTGTTGGGATTGACCCACCAGCAGCCACAACTTGTTGCTCCAGCTGCAATCAAGTTTGAATCAAGCTAATATATCAGATTGATTAACAAAAGTAGACCGAAATTTTTCCAGTCTTTGGAATAGATCAGGTTGAACGTACTTATTAAAAGAATTTCTCTACACCCACCTTGAAAAGAGTTTCCAGCTTGCTTTTCACAAGGAGGAATTCTTGTTTTATTTGTTGCAGACATCTCTGGCACCTGCAACAAAAGTCATCACTTTCTCCATTATCTTGAGGTTTCATAAGCCCATTTTATGACTATTTAGGCTACACAATATGATATATTTTTTTTATAGGAAAGAGAAAAGGCAGGTAACTTCATATTCACAAACAAAAGATTTCGACAAAAACTCACCCAGGAATGTTCTTCTCCTGACAGAAGTTTCGGAAGACTATGCAGGCATTCTTAACTCTCTCTGCTCCTATGCTGTCAACCAAAGTAATCGACTTTTTCATCACCCATAGCAAATACCTTTATGTCTCTACATTCCGAAGCTTAAAATTTTACCTTTTCAAATGAAATGCCACTCTTAGGACAATCAATTAAAGAAAGTTACATTATTCCAGAAAAAAAAAACATTTTTTTGAAAAAAATAAATGAATAAAAAAGTTGACTCATTCACTTGAAGAAAGGAGGAAATTTATCTATACCTAGAACTGCTGCCCTTCAATTGGTGAACATGAGCATCTACCCTTCTGAAGTCCACATTTTGCTGAGCTCTACATTAGAGAGAGAGAGAGAGAGAGAGAGAGATTAATGAACTTTTCACAGGATGAAGCAAACTAAAAAGCCCCAGGAATGCTGAAGAGATAACGGAGAGAGCATCAAGAAACGGAACAAGATGCATAAAAACAAATAAGATGGTTAATGTGATTACAGATCTCTGGAGAGATCATTGAGCAGCTTCTCTGAATCAGTGAAGAAAAGAGACACCACTTCCACTACAAAATCTGGGTTGCTCTCATCTTGCAGTTCCTGAAGCTGTACGTACTGAGAATCCAGAATCCCCTACTCTCACCCAAGAGGCAAAAAAAGAAGCACATCACAAAGCCAAAAAACGAACACGGAGAGATCAACCTAATGCAAGAGCAGGGAGGAAGGGACACATCCACTTGAGATTTCACATGAATTTTGTGTGATTCTTACCTCTTTGAACAGGGCGCTCGTGTACTCAGCCAACCTCCTCTGCATTTGCATCAGACCCACGTCCATGCTCTGATCTGTTGCTCCTCACCTCCAAAACCAACACCCGCTCACACAGAACGACACAAGACTGACCACTCTGTCCTCAAAGCCAATAGGCTGTGGCTTTAAATAAAGAAACAGAGAAAAACTTGGCAGATCCTGTGGAACAACTGTTCAATTGGAGGCCATAAATGCGAAAGAAACCTTGAAAGCGATCTGATGAATTTATTTGCACGGGCAAAGATGCGGACTTTGCTTGGCTTTGCTGACGTGGTTGGTCTATGAAGGACCCGAAGCTCTTGATTATGCTTTGGATTCTTGCTTTTGCCGTTGTTCTTTGGATTGCTGCGGGTCTTTCCTCTCTGTTTTTGTCTGTTTTCTAAAATCCGGGCCACACTCTCGCTTGACCTGAATGAGAAAAACCTAAAAATAACCTCAAAATTACACCAAAACATCTACGTATACTCTACATATATATAAATATAAATATAATATATATAATAATATATTATATATATTATATGTCCCAAAGAAAGTTTACAACTTCACGTACAATAATATGAATATTGATACAAATGAAATTTTTAGTAAATTATGTATTAAGGTTATTTATGCCTTGTCAAATCACCTTATCTTCAAGGATCCGAATATTCATGTAAAGAACGATATAGGAAATTGTAAAAATGGGGGAGGTACGGAGAATATGATATTTTATTTTGCTGGTGTAAAAACAAGAATTTAGAGGGAGCAGGGAGGCAAATTTGTGGGGTGAGATGATAGGGATAGGGAAAAAGCTTATATTACAATAGGACTTTTAATTGAGTAGATGAGAACTTTTTTTAAAGGGATCGAATAGAATTTCTTAACAGAAATTCATTGATGAAAGCCGCATATTAATTCTTTTAATGTTTAGCATTTTAGATTAAAAGGGAAAAGAAAGTAACTGAGTACTTGTTGAGGAACAGTAGGGTGCTGAAAAGTAGGAGTCGGAACTGGACATGACCAAATTGGCTGATATTGGGCAGTACTGCAAGAATAAATTTAATTCTCAAATTATGGAACTGGTGCAACGGATCTACTTCCCGATTCCACTCAAGGAAGCGGACCGATTGGCTTAAAATAAAATATAGGGCTCGAACTCTTCAGGCTTCATCTCCCTCTCGTTTTTACTCTTCATCTCTTGGCGACCAAAAGTCCTGGTCATTCGGGCAAGAGTTCCTAACCGTGGAGCGTTTGCACATTTACCAGGAGGAAGTAAACATCTAACTTGTGATTGCAGGTCAAATATAGTTTTGAGGTTGTCTTGGGCTTGGCCAGTCAAATATAAGCCCATACGCTGCAGAAGTAAAGTTTGCAAGGGGTTGAAGGCCGAGTTATCATCGGCAGAATAAATAATTTAGAAGATATTTTCCTACAGATAATTATTTGTATCACTTACAGAATGAACAAATGAAAAATAATTTTATGAACCATGTAAGTGTTTAGACAAAAATTGTTGTGAATAATGAAAATAATTTTCGCTAGTTAATTTTTTGAAATGATATAAACGATTATTTTAAAAAAGATAATTTTAAAATTATTTATTTATTGCGTAATAAACAGGACCTAAGATTTTTTGAAACTTAGGAATGATCAGCCGATGTTTCATTCTCGAAAATAATTCCAGCCAGGACGAGGCCAGAGTCCTCATTTTCAAATGAAAAATCTCTCTCGTGTCTTAAAAGTGACAACATCTTATAATCACGATGCACGGAATCCACTCATTCTAATACATCCATCAGACATGAGCTCCAAGATAGCAGTAGACAACACACTGTCTAACACCTCATGGCCAGACACAAGTTCTAAGCAGGCGGTGGTAATTGGTAATTGGCAATTGATGGCAAATATGAACTACATTTGGCGTTGGGCACCAACATCGTCACAAGCTTTCTACATTTGTCGAGTCCCACTGATAGACAGAACTGGCAAGTATCTTGGTATACCTTCAGATTGGGGACATTCTAAGAAGGAAATGTTTTCGTGGATATTGGGTCAGATGCAATCTAAGCTGCAAGGCTGGAAAGAGAAGTTGATATCAAAAGGGGGTAAGGAAGTTTTGCTTAAATTTGTTGTGCAAGCAATTCTTAGTTATGTTATGTCTGTTTTTAAGATACCAGTGTCCATTTGTCGAAGAATTGAATAGCAAATTTCCAGATTCTGGTGGAAATCGAGTACTAATAGTTCTAGTATTCATTGGCTGAAGTGGGATGCACTTAAAAACAGAAAAGATGAAAGAGGTTTGGGTTTTAGAGAACTTATTGCTTTCAATAAAGCCTTACTCGGCAAACAAGCATGGAGAATATCACACCAACCTTTATCACTATCTAGTAAAGTTTTGAAAACACTGTATTTTCCTCTTCAAGATTTCAGAAATGCCTCGAAAGGTACTCGTTTGCCGAGTAAGGCTTTATTGAAAGCAATAAGGTCTCTAAAACCCAAACCCCCTTCATCTTTTCTGTTTTTAAGTGCATCCCACTTCAGCCAATGAATACCAGAACTATTAGTACTCGATTTCCACCAGAATCTAGAAATTTGTTGTTCAATTCTTCGACAAATGAACACTGGTATCTTAAAAACAGACATAGCATAACTAGGAATTGCCTGCACAACAGATTTAAGCAAAACTTCCTTACCCCCTTTTGATATCAACTTCTCTTTCCAACCTTGCAGCTTAGATTGCACCCGACCCAATATCCACAAAAACATTTCCTTCTTAGAATGTCCCCGATCTAAAGCATCGATCGCTTGTGTCTGTCGATCCTCATTAGGCCTTCTAACCGACGTCTTTGCTCAATCGGTGGTTGCATCCTCAGCCCTGCAAGCGGACGCGACGACGTTAAACCACACGCTACACTTTGTGCAGGACAAGGGCAAAACCTCAGATCGGATGACCTTGGAAACCGATTGCTCCGTTCTTATTGAGACGATCTGCCACAATGCACTGCCGCCTTGGGAAATCAGAGCTTTGATCGACGAATGCGTAGAGCTATTTCAACGTTGCCCTAATTTGTGGATCGTCCATTGCAGGAGGGGAATGAACAAGGTGGCGGACCGGGCTGCGAAAGCCCATTAGGCCGGTTCGTTACCTACGGATTGGGTCTTTAATCCTCCTTTGTTTTTAAGTGAATTGTTGTCTTTCGATATGTTGCAAAACGTTCCTTCTACTTTTCGGTAATAATATTATCTTTCGACCCAAAAAAAAAAAAAAAACCTAGTAAAAAAAAAAAAAAATTTAAAAAAAAAAAAAAGTTTACACTTTAGTTCCAGGTGGATAAGGTCAGTTCTTGATTTCATGAATAGAAACCATTGAGTATGATTCTCAATTTCAGGGGAGGAATTGACTTGCCCTGAAACTAATCACCCATACTAAAAGGTGGGTGATGTCCAACTATGATATGATAGTAAAAAAATTGAATTATTCTATTAGGAAGAGGGCAATAAATAGAATTTTATGGTCAAATTTGATGAGCAATAACACAATTAATTTTTTTGATAAAGAGTAGAGATGTGCATAATAGCATTGTGCAACTTCTTTTTTCTTTGAAAATTCTAATGTATATTATGCGGTTTGAGTACTATCTAGCACTTCGAGTGATATTATACCTTTCAAATCCATATACAATGAGATATTGCTTGTGAAGTAATTCTTAAATAAAAATCCACTTTAAAAGAGTCATCAGTAGGGCACGCCCGAAACCCCCGAAACTGGAGCTGTACGCGGGAATCGCATAGAAACAAGAAAGAAGAAAGCATCCTCTTCTTCGGAGAGGAACCGGAATCAAGGTAGAAGAAAGAGGGACGATCGGACGATTCAGGATCGGAGTCCGGAAGCCGTGACTCGTCGCCGGTCTGACGATTCGGATGGAAGCTGCGTAGCTTAAGGGTTATTATACGGAGGAAGAAATTTAGGCGTACAAGGCCAAGACCAAGAGGGTGCTTGCACGCTGCGTGCAGTATTTGGTCTTTTGTTGATTTGACTGTCGTTGTTTTGCTCTGTGTAAAATTAATTATCGGCCTTCTCTTGCTGTAATTATCCAGGCGACGTGCGTTGCCAAGAAGTTGAAGTGACGGTCCTTTCGGTGATTCTAACCTCAACGAGAAGTGTAAGTTTTCGTTCTTGATTTGAGGATTGCCCTTGAAGTGATATTGTCGGTTCAAGGACGATCTTGATTTCAATCTTGATGTGGCTGGTGCTTGTGAAGGTGAATGCTGATTTTTGCCCTTTTCCCTGAACGGCACGAGCCTTTATTTCTTGGCCATTATAAATAGGAAAAACCTAATTTTGATCTTATTTTTAGTGTCGCAAGGAATTATTTTGACTCTGTGGACCAGAGGAATAGGTTTTAGAGGCATGGTTAGGAAAATCCGACCCCGAGGCCCAGGCTGAGTATAGTTTGTTGTGGAAAAGATTGGGATGTCTCGCAGGCTTTAAAAATGTCAACAGATGCGAAAGCACTATCTTCCATGGAAATAGTGTTATGTGCATTCCTTGGTTGCTAGTGTTCTCTATGTTATTACTCCTATTAGATAATGTGGAAAGAGAGGCCTTCTCATTTACTTCCAAACTGCGATCTTCCAAATGTGTTTTAGTTTGAAACTGAACTAAACACTTTTTTACTGTTAATTGGTACTCTCTTCTGTGAGGACAGGTTCAATTTTTCAAATGCGCCCCCTGGTCACTCAATGAAGATATAAGCGATTAATGACATCATCAAGTGAACAAAGGATTCTGTCATTGATTTGGTTGATATTTGGAAGGAGGGCTCTTAATCTAATGGGTGCTTTCTTCTTGTGTATGTACTGAAAAACTAGCCTTATGTATCTTTTTTTTTTTTTTTTTCCAGTCTTAACCTGAATTGTGAAAACTTCAATTTTACCCGGACGCAGTAAGTTCTGTCAGCTCGCATCCTATTGGGTGACATGATGACGCGGTGATGATATGATGCTAACTATGCATATCTAACATAGTTCAACGTAGAAATAATTGAAGCACATTTAGTTTCATTTTAGATCTAATGCTATTGCCAGATTTGCTAGCATTGTCGTAAAATGGACAGTGGCAACTAGAACCTTAGTGGACGTAGCTATTAGGTGCCACCGACACTTTCATATCGATGGTTTATATTCACAGAGTTAAATTCTGTAAAAATTAGGTCCAGCTATCAAATCCCAATGGGTCCTATTAGTCACTAGTTGTGGTAGTAGTGATGGACGCTGATCTTACCTTTCTCTCTCTTCTTCTAGCTCATGAGAATCAACTCCACAACAGTGCCATGTTAGTGCCTAGCCAACTGTCATATCGATGCTAAAGGCAGGGTAGAACTCCTATGCACCTTAGAATTCAAGATGAAACTTTAAGTTCCTGAAGTTCGTGGTAGAGTTGAGAAAATTCTTGAGGTATTTCTGTTCTTAGTCTTTTGCTTTTTTTTTTTTCAAGTTATAAGCCAATCTAAATATGCAAGTAAAAAGTTCGGGGTGGGCTATTTGAAGCTTTTTTTGCTCCATCAAGTTCTTTGAAAAAGGTATTGTTCTTCATATGATGCGATGTATCACATAATTTTCTTGCCTGCTCTTAGTTGTGCCATCTTCTAAAATCTTTAGATCATCTTGATGGCCATCTGCTACTTTTGTTTGTGCACTACGGATTCATCAGGGTTTTGTCACGGTTCATTTGTTGAGCTAGTCTTCTTGTTTATAAATCTGTCATTATCTGTACTATGCTTCAAATGCATTACCCTTGCAAAGTTCAGTTTTTTTTTTTTTTTTTAAAAGTGGTGTTCCAATGTCTTTAGGAGATAGTTGACTTAGTCTTCAACCCCATGCTGCTGTTGTTGTTGCTGCTTCGTCGCCTGCTTAGAACAATAAAAACATAAACCTCACAACCATTTGTCTGAGCACCACAATATTGTGATTTTGGGGTGTGAACCGTGCCCTATTCACTTCCCCATCCACATGAATCTTTTGCAGTATCTCCATTTAAAACCAGTGAAAAAGAGAAAGAAAACATCAAGACAACAGTATAGGCAAGGACTTGGGCCATAGGCCCAGGCCTGTCTCGATGTCTAACCCGAGTACGTGTGTTTATATTATATTATGGTATGGTATGGTATGTCGAAAGACCATTAGTTGATTAATTAGTGTAATTAAGTCTCTTATCTTAATTTCTTTAATTGCGCAAGAGTAAAATATTTCTCTCAAGTTTGTTACTAGGGTTTTTAATCGACTTACTAAAACTAATTAGTGGCGAATCCTGAATGAAAATTATTTACAAAGTTAAAAACTTTAGAACATAAGTCACAATTGGTGGGCTCGGGAGAGCCCTTAGTCTTTGCACTTGTGGGAGTGTTTAAGGTCATGACATTGTGAAAATCTATATATAAACAAGAATAGACCCCATCTCAAATTTGATTAAGTTTTTTTTTTGTTGAAGTTGACTTTTGTCATGATCTCTTTTTCCATCCAAGGAAAAATGAAGAGGTTCAAGGGTATTTGCCTAAAGAGATGAATCAATGCCCTTGATTAGGCGCGCTCTCCCAAACCCATACCTCACGTGACGTTAGATTTTGTATTTTAATTCTTAACAACCTATGTATTTCTAAGTGTTACCACTAGCTTATTGGGGTCGGTCTAGGATCCAATCAAGACGCAGAAATGTGGTCTCGATTCCTCCGCAATCAGAGATTTCTAGGAATAGGGACTTGTTTATGCCAATGTTTCTTAGCATCCTTATGGTATCATTAACTTGGAAGTTGTTTATCTAAATGGCCACACAATCTTGACTACCAATTATAATTATTATAAAACAGCTAATCATCTGTGCAAATGTTTTTTGTAGGTTTGTTTTCTTAATGTCTAGACTAATCCTAATATAATTTAGAAAAGAAATTTATACTCAAATTAATGAAAAGTAGTGCATAAGTAAACATTCAAGAAATTGAAATGACTTGAAAATAAATGCGGAAAAGGAAAACCCGATACAAGTCGGGCAAATAATATTACATGGCCTTATTATCATGCCCTAGGATAGGACCCCATAAGCAAAATGAGAATTTAAATGTGCATGATATTACTCTAAATGCATGAAATTATTCTAAATAGTTTTAATCTATGAAAAATGGATTATTTACAAAAATGATTATAAAATATCAAAATAGCATTAAATTAGGAAAAATGACCTTATAAAAATTAATAAAATTTCATAGATGTCATTTTTGCCTTAATTGATACCATCTATCACTTTTATAATTTTTTTTTTTGAAATTTTTGGATTTTTGGATTTTTTTCATTTTTTATTATCATTTTTTTAAATAATAATAATAATTCCCTAAACCAATATATGCTAACATTGAACAACACGGCACATGAATATCACAATAATAGAGCTTAAATCGACCCTTTTAAAATCGAAGCTTGGTTCCGACATTTTATCAAACACTTGGCTTGCATAAAAAAACCTCAAAACAACACTATTACATGCAAAAAAAAAAACAGGTTTAACTAGAAATCACAGCCTATAACACACAAGAATCAAACTTAAAACAACCTCTAATATGCAGGTTGGAGCCATTTTGCAAATCTGGCTTTGAATCCAAGTCAAACGGACATGTCATATGCCCATATTGAAGACCCGACAACCATGCATGCAAAATCTATATAAAATATTACTCCATCAGAATGAAAATAACATAGACTTTTAAGTGCAACAAACATTACAGAGAACGATCAACTAGACACATCAAAATGAACTTTTCAAGAAGCATACATGCATGATCTATGCTGGCCAACCATGTCTCAATGTGGATTGGCTTGGTTTTTGGCTCATGTTATAGATGACCTCATGGTTCACAAAGAGATTTAAAGACTAAACCGGGTTGTCCTATGCATCATTTGTACTCCCATATAACATTCATTAAAGTCACAATGATAAGTAATGCACGAAAATGAGGCATAGCAAAATAAATATGCAAAACTCTTGAAAGATTTTAACACTTAAAAAAATTAGCCTTGAAAATCAGTTTTCTAGACTGGTTTTCCTCTTAATTTTTCATGGTTGAAACATGTTCAAAATTGACCAAAAATACATTTAAGATTCTTACCTTACTTCCTAATTTCTTTTTCAAGTGGCAATTGTTTGAGGAAATGAGAAATTATCCTCCGGGTTGCACGTGAGAAATGGCTCATTCAAACTAAAAGTGAGATCTATAGAAGAAAAAAATGACAACGAAAGTTTTTGTTGACCTCCAAAATTAGACTTCAAAACCCCTTTTGTTGACCAAATTTAAACCAACCCAAACTATATGTATTCTAGTTTGTGTTGTAAGTTGTCTTTCCTCATTTGTCTCACTTTTCTCAAAAACACTCGTTTTTCCTCACACATGACCAACCAGGCTCAACACAAAAATCTTAGGACTCCCTTGGCCTGCCAGGATGGCATCTTTTCGGGGGGCTTTAGGAGGTCTTCCCAATCTCCATTTTGGATGTGTGACTTATTGTTGGAAAGATCTTTGAGTGAAGTTTCACTCTTTAGTTTAAAGCTAATTTTGGCAGTAAGTTTGTGAAAATTTCACTTTTCTCTAGTAAGGTCGGTCTGAAATTTCTGGGTTTTTGCTTTTCTAGAGTTGCTTCTAAGGGTGTCTTTGGGAAATGATTGTGAGCTCTCTCTTCTCCCCCTTGTCTCCTACCTTTCATGCCATAAAAGAGTTTGCTTCAGTGATCTTATCCCTGAATCAAGAGATTTTTGGTCGGCCTTTTGTCCACATACCAAGCCTGTCAATAGGGCTACTTCAACAACTTTATGACTTAGCCAAATTTTCAACTTCTGCAGCTATTGAGTGTGTGGATTTTGCTGCGATTTTCCTGTGCTTTTAGCAACTTATCCCTTGCCAATTTTTGTTCACTTGCACTACTAATTATGGTCTTCCATCACGTGCAAAGATCAGACTGATTGGGATGCTGAGTAGGATATGGTGGATTCACAAATGTGCTTAGTAGCTTTGAATTGAGACTTGACCATGGGCTGGGTTTTGGTAGTTGATTTGAGTGCTTTAATCCACCAATTTGACTGTTTTTTTTTTTTTAATCAATTAACAAGCTTGTGTATAGTAATTTAAGATATTGACCATTTTTTGCAATTGTCTCCACCCAATTTTGCAAGAAAGTCCTTCAAAGTTGGCCATTTTCTTGCCAAAGAATGCCAAATTCAATGCAATTTGGTTCTTTTTGCTCGATTCGATTAATTAGACCTGACCCAAGTTCAATTTCAACTCAATTGGGGACTAAGATGATGATTTAAGGGCTCGGGCAAAATTTTGTAAAATTTGCGAGCTAGTCCCTCTAACTTTTGGAAATTGCATTTTGGCTTCAACTTGTTTTAATTGCAATTTGTTCTCCTAAGCTTGGCTAGTCACATTTAGATCATTGGCCCCAACTTGCTTCTTTTCTTTTTTTTTTTTCCTTTTTTTCTATCTTATTTTCCCCATTTTTTTTTTTAAGGAAAAACATCCTCCATTTAAAACACTATATTAAATACCTAGATAATCTATATGCAAGAATTTGACATGAAATATTTTATGGAAAAACAAGTTCCCATTTTTTGAAAATGATTATTGGGCAAAAATTTAGGTGTCAACAACTTTGTACTAATAAGATTCACCAAACCTTATCTAGCCACTCTAGGAGCAACTATCCATGGTCATTATGGAGATATCCTTCATGAAGGAAATACATTAGTATATTTATATATGAAAAATCGAGATCCAGTGATATAACGCAAGATTTTCCAAAAGTGGAACAAGTGTTAGAAGTGTGTTCAATTGATTAAATAGTGATGAACCTCGGAAAAAGAATTGAGGGTTGGAATGAGTATATAAAAAAATTCTAGGAATTCTTGGAGATTCTTGATTGGGGTTGAGCTAACCATAGTGCAAAGTTATATATCCTTGGTTAATAAGATCCACAAGGTTTAACAATTCTAGGGGGTGCAAATCCATAGTAAGCACATAGAAATTATTGTATGCCAAATAAGATCAAAGGTGTTGGTTTGAGAAGATGGAATATCTAAATTTCTTTTTCTTTTGTTTTTACTTTAGAGAACTAATTGGATTATTGTGACAGACAATCGATAGGAAAGACTACGTTTAATTATTGTGCAAATGTGTAGAACTATATTGACAAAATTGGAAAGTTAAAATTAAATTGACACTGTACTATAGATATAATACTAAATTGATAATTTTCAAAATATTTAAATAATCATTCCCTCAACGGACACTTATATAAGAATTTTTGGGATAAATACATTAGGAGTATTATAATTTTCATGTGTCACTCACTTGAGTGCTACAACTTTGAAAATCGATCACTTAAGTGCTTGGCAATTTGCCTCATGCTAAGTCTGATGTAGACACCAATCATCCTACGTTTCAATGCCAGGCGTTGATGTGGACAATTAATAAAAAGTCCACGTTGGAATGAGAAATTAATAAAAAAATCCACGTAGGACGATTTATCGAAAGTAGCACTAAAATAATTGATTTTACTCTGATGTGGAATTTAAGTGAGTAAAAAAAAAGTTATGATATTTAAATGAGTGTCCTATAAAAGTTATGACACTTCTATCATTTTTATTTCTACATTTCCGAGGCTATGGACACATGTGAAAGATGGTCATTATTACGCCATATCTTTTCTTAAAAGAAATCACATAATCATCTACATCAGTGTTGGTCAAATCACATAGGATAATCGGTGTCTATATCAGCACTCTTAGACCAAATTGGTTGGAAGTTGGCCAATTGTCAAATTGGAATAATTAAAAAATTTATGATTGAATTAATTGCCGTGCAACAAGTTTAGGACTTTTTGGATGATTATTCCATATTACATCATATAAATTTTTCGTTAACAATTCACATTTATTATAATTCATTTAAATATAGTTTGTCCCTTTTTCAAACTAATAGCAACTTATTGTCTAAAATGGAATGGCCTAGGACAATCATGTAAGATGGGAACTCCTTGAAACCTACACAAAAATTGAATAAGGATTTATGCTCATATTATTTTATACAAAACTAATATAATTATAATCTAAAAGCTAAATTATAAAATAATAAATTTGCTGGGAAATATAATTAATATTATCGTTAGTAACTTCTCCTCCAAAATTAAATATACCATATATTTTTATTCATAGCCATAAGTATAATTATATATAGTTCTCTGCATAAATCAATGAATGTGAGTTTAAAAATTCAATTATAATTATTGTGTCATTACTACATCATCTTCTTTATCATCGATTATCCATTGAGGAAATGTTAAGCCATTCTATTATCATTATCTTTAAAAAGAAGAAGAAGAAATAATCACATTTGATTAGTTTTCGCTAGCTTAGCCAATATGATTTTGAGAAAGTAATTTTATAGTTATTAATATACTTAATTATGAGAAGATAATGTTTTTAATTAAAAAAAGGTAGTAAACAGTGTTTATACAACGCCAAGCGAAAAGATCAGGTTGCCGCGTTCACTTGCCATTTTTCAGACCCACTTTTGTTTTACATCGACAAGAAATAATAAATTGGTATCGCATTGGGGCTATTATTACAAATTTGAAATAACCGATTCGTAAATATTGTTTAGTATATTTAAATTTGACTATATAACGGGTTAAGGGCTACATATAATATTTACCTTACCGTTATATAATAACAGGAACTATGTTAACTCCTCTTATTATATTTTGTGGAGATACAATAATCTAAATTAATTGAAAATATTAGAAATTATAATGCGGTATCATCAGCCATGACAAATATTTTATCAGAGTAAATTAAAAAATCAATAGAATATTTGGTGGTAGTCTAGATCATCAACTTATACTTGATTGAACTTTTTCAGATAAATCACCCTTATGCTAGGAATTCACTATGATAAGTGGCATAGCCCAATCCATGCAAAATATGATGTCGCACCCGTTATGGTTTGTCGCCTACAGAAGGTAGTTCAATTTTGATAAAGAAAAAAAGTGGAAGAAGAGACCAATTCACACGATTTTCAGTTTACATAGGAAACTAATCTTCTGTTTGTTAGATCGTCTTGTATTTCTACTCTTATATTTCTACACTTGAAGTCTCTACATGATCAACGTTTGAAATGTCTAGACTCTCTATATATCTATATTTGAAATGGTCCCTTTTGTTTGGGTCCACCCTAATTTTTTTTTCTTCTCTTTCTTCTTTTTCTCTTTTCTTATTTGCCTCCATTGGTCACTAGTCGGCACGAGGGCAACCCATGCTTGTGGCCAATGACCTCCATCAGCCATAGCCGAAGCACTAAGTCCAAGCTATTTAAGACCCGTTTATCTTAAATTTGCAAATTTTAAACCTATTTAAGTAGTATTTTCAAAATATACGTGATCCATATAGAATCCATTTATGATTTAGATGGGTCATATATGGGTTTAAAACCCAATTTAACTTCGCTATGTATATGCAGTGGAGGCAAAGGGTCTAGAATGAGAAGAAAAGCATGTATTTATACCAGAGGTATAGACTCTAAAATAAAAATGTTTGATCTCTTCTACGTTGTACGGGTCTACATATGTAGACGTAGCATTTTTATTTTTTTGTTTGACAAGTAGACGTAGCATTTTACTTTTCATGTTTAGGTAGTTTCAATAGTAACAAGTGTTAGAATTTTGATGTTAATGCAATTGATGCACTTCATCATCTTTCTCTTTTCCGTAAACTTCTATTCAGAAAGTTGACGAACTACTTAATTTTTGTCGAGACAGCTTTTGTCCCTCAGTGCAGAGGGCCATCACGCTGATGTTGTGCCTCAGTTGTTGTTGATTTCGTAAACATGTTGAATGAGAAGATCTGGAAAAGGGTCAAGATGCGTCCACCATAAAGCAAATCTAAAATCCATCATAAAGGAGTCTTGACTTGCGAGGCAATTATCCTCCCTTTGGTGATTTTGCTCACTAGTAGAAAAGGATTACTTTAGAGATTAATAAAAGGATTGCCATCTAGATTACATTAATCTCGTTGGGCACGTCATACTTTCCTCAAATGATTATTTTTTTAAAATATTTAAACTCGAAAAGTTCTCCGCGATATCCTTGGAACCCTACATCTTTTTAAATAATGGTGCTGAGCCTAATAAATTATTAGCGAGGCTCTTCCTCAATGAATTAAAAAAAAAAAAAATGAATCCGTCTCATGGTATGAGATCCGCATTTGGCATATAAGACTACTATGATAATCCATGATTCCACATGCATATTTTCCGAATTTAAAGGAAATTAATATATCAATTACCAACCGAAAAATACCAAAAGGATGAGGACCAGAAATTGCCTATGATTCTAAGTTCTATCTCTCTAATTATACTTTGTTCCATGCGGATTCAAATTTGAAACTTCAGTTTCTTAGCCAATATCCGTATCTAACCCTTAGCTTCATATTTATTTACATGCCTACCTTGGAAGTCATATGAAGGGAGAATGTTCAAACCCTTTGTCTCCATTTCGGTCCGTTTGTTTCACAAAAGATGAATGATTTGGAAAAAAATATTTCCTTGAAAATAATCGTTTATATTTCTTTTTAATAATTAGCTAATGAAAAATGTTTTTGTTACTGTCAATAATTTACATCTAAATATTTTTGTAGATGATGAAAATATTATTTATTTATTTATTTTTGTAAGTGATAAAATTAGTTATTTTTAGGAAAATGTTCCCAAAATTGTTCATTTTCCGCGAACAAACATGCCCTTAATTACTAGTTAGATTAGATTAGACCCATATGTTCATACCAATTCCTAAGTGCTTTTTGATTTATATTTTAACTGTCCGTTGGTGAAGTGTGTGATTAAGAAAGTGATAGGAACACCGAACACGTATTGAAGCTTTTTCTTTCTCCGATGAGGGTTTCACATATTTGAGAGTTACGTAGGTGAAGCTAAGTACAGTTGCACTCAATTTCGTTTCAAAATCATGTACAAATCGAATTTGGATCAAATTAATCCGTTTGGATAAAGTCAATCCAATTAGCAATTTCGAATCAGAGATTCGATTAGCATCTAGAACAAACAAACTGCATAGTTCTGTTATGTATTTATCTTCCTAAATTAAATTTTCATGCCTTCAGGAAGCCTGATAACCCCATTCGATCCATAAGATAGGAGACCACTCGATTGGACGACGACACCATGTTGACACCATGCCCAAGGCACTTATCTAATACTCGTGCACATTCATGATCCCAGCAATCCACTCAGGATTGTGTTGGTGCAAGCATAATACTTTATTACTGAAATTATAGCCTTTAAAAGTCTAGCAAAGTTTTAAAACCTAAGGGTTCCTCCGCAAGGTTTGTCCACGTAAAAATTCTCGTAGAATCAAGAATGATTTTATTATAATTTTTAATGTATTTTGGAACATGAAAAAAATACAAGGCTTTATCACCAAAATTACATTTCTCACATAATGTATCGTTATCTATATATATATATATATATATATATATATATATATATATATATATATATATATATTTATATAGTCAAGTGAACAATTCAATTCTTTTACGAGCTTCTCCCTTCTTTGGTCCAAAATACAAATCAAGCTCAAAGCTGGAATTTAATGTAATTCATCAACCGAGATTCCTACACCAACCTTTTTGACTACCGGAAATCAGATCGATTATGAAGTCTTAGCTTTGTCTATTCTTGTTTTCTCCTGTCAGCCAGTCTTTTTTATGCATGCCTAAAAAATTTCATTCTAGTTGGGTGTAAGGGTCCTCATTGGAACCCAACATCCATATGGATGAATTCCAATTGCTTCTTAGCTCTCCATGAACCTCTAGACAAGAAGGACTTCGTTTGTTGTTTTCTAAGAAGAGAGCCTCCACAAACAATGTGAAATTTCTATTATTACTAGAAATCTCTTATATTTTTTGATGGAGAATTTTTAGCCCATAAAAATTGAGGTGGCCAAATCTCTTATGCCATGGCCATGAATCATCAAGTTGAGCTTTTATAACTATATCTTCAACATATTTCAATTGAATAGGAAAATTCATATTCTCCATTTTCACAGAGGCAATAACATGATTCTTATATTTATCATAGGTAGTGCAGGTTTCTCCTTTAAAGTATAAAGAATACCCATTTTGAATCATTTGGCCCACATTGAGTAGATTTTGTGCAAGACTAGGAATCGAATATATCTAATGAATATATTTTGGCCCTTTCTTAGTTTTAATAGCTATAGTCCCATTTTCCTTTCACATCAACCAATGCACCATTGCCCAATTTTACTTGAGTTTTCACTATGTATCAATATTGGTAAATATAGATTCATCTCCTATCCCGTGATTGCTACACCCACTATCAATATACCATGGATCATTCTTCTCATCTTTTTCCACTTGGCTTGTGTAGAATAAATTAAATGTATTTTTTTCTTCCTTTTTTTTTCTCCTCGTTTGCTCAATAATTGAGATCAAGACCCTTAGGGTGCCAAAACCATATACGATGGGATACTTAAGTGTCAAAATTTAGGAAATATACACTTAAATATTAAAATCGAGTAAAATGGATATTAAGTGTCAATGGCGTGAAAATCCTACCAAAATATTGATATTACATTTTTCTGATGAGACAAGTGCAAAACAATGTCTTTTTGCATGCTAACATAACTAGACAAGTGCAAAAACGACGTTATTTTACACGTTAACGTGACTAAATAAACCAAAATGATGTCCATTTTATTTTACAAAAATACAAAAAAAAATACATTAAAAAAAGGATGGATAAGATAAAAAAAGAAAAAGAAAAGAGAGAGAGAGAGAGAGAGAGTAAAATTTTAATAAAAATAAATTTAATTAATTAAAATTAAAAATAAAAAGAAAAAGAAAAAAAGGGGAATATAGAAATAAAATCGAGTGGGCTGGTTTTGTCCAGCCCACTTTGGCATTTTCCGCTTTCTAAGCCCCATCAGCCCCCACCTAGTCTGGTTTTTTCTTTTTGGGGCCATCTTTTGTTTTTCTCTTTAGCCCATATTTTTCTTTATCTTTAGCCCACCTCTTCCATTGTTTTCGAAGCCCACGTCAAAATTAAAAAGGAAAAAAAGAGCCCAGCCCAGCCTCCTTCTAGCCTTGCTTCAAAGGAAAATAAAAGCGCGTGACGTAAGCAAAACCTAGGTGTTCTAGAAGGTGAGCTGGCGCATGAGAGAGAAAGAATTGCAGACAAGATTCGCGCGATCGACGTTAGCTCGCACGAGGAGGAGGAGGAGAGGATGGCGTCAGCCATGGAAGACGGAAAAGGAGCTTGGACTGAAAGTCAAAACCAGAAAGATTCTCAGGGCGGGAGGAGGGGCTGAAGGAAACCAGGAAATTTTCCATCGATAGTTGCGGTCGGTGGAGTAAGCTGCCGGACTTGGTGGCCGTCGTGGCCGTCGGTCGGAGTAGGTGACCAGTGGTTGGTGTTGGTCCGGTGACGACGCGTACAGGTTGATTCTTCATCGATAATTTAGATTTGGTTAAGTTGCATAACGTGAAAAGATTTGGGCATAGAAGAAGGTGCAAGGTTGAAGAAGAAGGTGCAAGGGAAAAAGACAAAAGGAGGGAATATAAGAAATTAAGAATATCATTGAAAAAATAAAAATAAATCGAAATTTTTTGTTTTTTTTAATCCGACCAGATGGAATACGGGTATATAGATTCGGGCAATAGGTTGAAGGTAAACCAGTCCAACCCATTCACGAATAAAATAATAATAATAATAATAAATAAATAAATAAATAAAATAATTTAATTAAATAACTTAAATTAAATTAAAAAAACTAAAATAAAAAGCAATGTACGTTAATTGGGCTAATTTTATAGGAGGACAACAAACTATCATTGACCACCATCGGTTATGTGTTGATGAAATGATGTTTATCAAAGCTAATTATTATCCTAATGTAAACAAGAGCAATATTTAACGAGTTTTCATGTCTTATTCCAAAATTATGCCCTTGCTATAATCTCAATTTCATTCAACTTAGTTTTCCTTAATAATGTTTTGATCACCTTCTTATCTTCTATGTGATCATCACCATTTCTCTGTTTTTTCCTCTTTTTATTAGTTATTGAAATTTTAGGATAAAATTTTTATGGGTTTACAATAATTTGAAAATGAAATTCAAATTTTATTTTTTATTATTTAAATTTTATTTGTTAATTTGAATTTATAACTATTTAAAAGTGCTTCCTGAATTAAATAGTTGATATCATATCCATACGATAGTATTTCGAAAATATTGGAAAAGGGACATATTGATGAATGCAAATTGATTCAACCAATGGTTTTTAGTCTAATAATTGCATATATCATTCTTCCAAGCTCCAATATTTTGATTGATTTTAGCAAAATTGGCGTTGGGAAAAACATAATAAAAAAGAGCTTCAAGAATTGGTGTATCAGGGAAAAAGTTTAGGATGTCTTGTGGAAATTACTCCTTTATTTTAATTTTTCTTTGTAGATATCTTTTTCTATTTTATTGATAAGTGTGGCGACAATGGGGGCAAATCTATCTATGATCTTGATAAGGATAGATGACAAAGGCACCCAATCTTTGCTCCTGAAGAGACTTTATATATAATTTCTTCTTCTATGTGAATCCATGAAAAATAAACCATTTTTTTAATTAGTAGCCTCATTTTTGTATGTGCTCGATCATAGCCAAAGAGCCTAAAGAATGATCTTACCTTGTACATGCTCAACCAAAACTGCCTTTTTTTTTTTTTTTTTTTTTTTCATTTTCAATCAATCAATGTTCAAAAGGGCATCAATCGGTTGCTAATTTCACGGCAGTTCAAGTTCAAATAATATACATACATCACATGCGTGTCGACAATAATAGGGCTTTGGTTAGGTTAGGCGCCTATTATGATGTTTTTATGTTTGAAAAAACCAAATACTTATTTGGATCTTACCTTTAGAAATCACATTGTACCTTGCCATCAACTATATTAGTGTCTTTTTATTTATGAATTTCTCTAACATTTATTCTCAAATCTCTAACCGTTCGCTTTCCTTTTTCGTCTGCCCATTTTCCTTAAAAGAAGAAGCCATCCTAATTGAGAAATTCAAAATTAAACCGCCCCAAAACGGTCGTGTAAAATACTGCCCATAAAGTAGTACTCACAGAGTACACTAGACCATAGTTCCTAATAAGTGCGTTCCACAAGTGCAGAGTATTAAAGTCATGATAATCGAAATTTTATTTGAGATCACGAAAAGCACCTGCAAATATTGGGCATCCTCATTGATTTTGAAACTTATGATTCAGGGGGATAGATAGATGAAGCGATGCCTCTTGACTAATGATTTCGGAACAGTTTCAATTCCAAAAAATTGGTAGCTGCAAAAAACACACTCAGTGATTCTCTCGTTCTCTTTCATTTACTCGGCACAGACAATTATCCCATGTTTCCAAGGCCGGAAATATAAAACTTGAAATAATTCACGAGGAAATGGTGGGGTAGACATAATTATCCGGGCAGAATTCCACCTTCGGACAGTGATTTTTCATGAAAGCCTCGGCTGTGTGTCCATTACTGATAAAGTCCTTAGTCTTCCCAAAAAATTGCCGCTTGTCTTCCTCGCAAGCTCTTGTAATCTTACGTATCTTGCATAGGGTCACTCTCAACTCCGACATAGCCTCTGCAATCTGCATCCCTACTTGTGTAATCTCCGGCAAAGTATTTATATGAATTTCAGATCTGACAATAGGAAAGATTATGTCTGACTTCCTAAAGAGGCAAAATGGTAAACCAGGTCACTCATAGCTGATGGATTTATGAGATGGGCTTAAGGCCCGTCCACCCAAGTTGGGCCCTAAAAGCCCGGCCCATGGGAATAAGGCCCGTGAATGGGGGAAGGTATAAAAGGGAGGAGAGAGAGAGAGAGAGATGGCACCGGTTGGAACGTACGTACATCTTCCCTTCTCCCGCTCTCTCTCTCTCTCCCAAAAAGAAGAAAACAGTGAAGCGCAAACGGCGACACCGTCTTCCCTTCAAGGCGAATTGACATCATCGGATTAGAATTTCTTCCTCTTCTTCAGCGTTGGTGTCTAATCTGTGGCTAACAAGGTACGCTCGAATCCGTGGTGTGCTTTAGGATTAGTGATACGTGGTTTTCCCGGGCTTCGTCTTCTGCATTGATTTAGGGGTTCGATTTAGTGTCGAATCCGGTTTTCGGGGATCAGTCATTCCCAACATTGGTATCAGAGCCCTAGTTCACGTTTTCCCGACCTGTTTAACGTTTTTTCATTGATTTTTCGTAAAAAATTCTCGGCCGTACGAATCGGGGCGTGAAATCCCGACACCCGAGCACTGTACGTCTTTTTTTCTAAGTTTCAATAAGTCGGAATCAAATTCTGAAGGCACTGGGTGAAAGGCGACGTCGAGACGAGTCCGGCGACATGTCGTGCGTCGCCGGATGATGCCGCACGCGCCCACACGCGCGCCACAAGCCGCCGCGCGTGGGCGCCACGCGCCCGGCCGGGCTATGGCCAGCGCGTGCGCCACACGCGTCGGTGACGAACCGGCACGTGCGCGCGGGCGAGCGAAATGGCACGCGCCGGTCGGCGAACCGACGCGTGCTGATGTCATCGTGACGTCACCCAACGGTCGATAACCGTCGGGATGACGTTAGCGCCGACGACGGTTGGTCGGCCGGTCACCGGCCGGCGACCCGACCCGACGGCGACCCGACCCGACCCGATCAGCCTGGCACATGCCGCGCACGTGCAGCTGACGTCTGCGTGACGTCAGCACGCTCACGCGTGAGGCACGTGCCGGCTGACGTCTGCGTGACGTCAGCCAGCGCACGTGCGCGGCACGTGCGGTCGGTTCGTTCGACCGGCACGGCCGGTCCGACCGGGCCTCCGACCTGCGCGCCCGTTGACCCGACCCGTTGACTCGTTGACCGATGACCGTCCGTTGACCGACCATTGACCGTTGACTTTGACCGTTGACCGTTGACCCGAAAAAAAAAAAAAAGAATTTGTTTCTTTTTCATGTATGCCTATGTGGTTTATATGTAATCAATTATTTATTCTGCATTTGTTGCATGAATCATAGAAAATTATGTATTTTCCATTTTGTTTATTGTGGATTATAAGTGATCCATTTAAGTTTTGCATTCGTTGCAGGAACTATAATGCGTTATGCAAGAATACCTGCAATCCCAAGAATGGACGAGGGAAATGCAAGACTTAAAAGGCTGATGTTAGATTTAGCTAAATATCAGTGGCATAACGGTGATTTAGTATCATATGTGGTCAAGGTCAATCGGATGATACAAGAAATCATCAGTAATGGTTATCTTATGCCGGATTTTAAGAATGTGCCGGCTTTGATGAACACTCTTCCACCTGAATGGTAAGCAGTGTTAGATCGGCTATGGGAGGTCAACGTAGTCCCGGGTTATAGAAGGCTGGTGGAAGCTTTGGTAAGAGAGCACTGTAGGATTGAGTTAACCAAAACTTCAATCCTTAGGTTGAGTGCCACATGGCGCAGAGTGAATGTGCCTTGGTGGCGACATGAGAGCTCTCCAAAATTTTTTCCATGGTTGGCAAATGTACCTTCAGTTTTCTAAGATGTTTTGGCTGATAGATTAGAAAGGACATTCCCTATTTATTTCTTTGATTAATTATGTAATGTTTACTACCCGATTGTTGTTGATGTAGCAACCGATATGTTAGTTGTATCATGTGAAAGCATTGTTATTTTATTCGATGTTAAGATTTTATTTGCTTTCTCGCTATTGCTGGTTGTCAGGTAATTAGTCAGGGTAGTAATAGAAGTTTTTGTAACTTCATAGAATTTATTTGCATAAGACAATTATATTAATAATAATTTTGAGTTAGGATTTTTGGAGGATGATTGGAAACATAGTGACCTTTTGATTCTGAAGCCTTACTTGAAATTATTCATTAATATGATGGATCTATGCAAATAGGGATGCATAAATGATAGGCATTAATTATTCGTGCATGTATGTCTGATGTGTTCAGAATGATGGTTCAACAACTAAGAATGTAATTGCTGATATGAACGGCTACAATTGTGAAAAATTGAATATGAAGATTCAATATGTGCTGGAAAAGCAAGAAGCACTAGAAGCTCTTGATCATGTTATGGAAGATCTTGAGGATGTTGTGCGCCACCTTGAGCTGGTAGAGGACCGCTTAACGGCATGTGAGCTGAGAATAGATATTTGTAATGCTGGTTCTAGCTCATAAAGGGTTTTGAGCTCTAAGCGCAAGCGTATTGATTCGTTCAATATGTAGGAATGCAAAGGATCAAGTCCTTATTGCAAGAGATCAAGAGTTAACCAACACAAGAGAGGAAAATGTCCTCAAGTGAAGAAAATGTCAAGGGTGAAATGTTACAACTGTGACAAGAAGGGTCACTATGCTCGCGATCTGTCGTGAGCCAAAGAAGGTTAACACCTCTTGTACATTTGAGAACTTTGATTATGTGTCAAGTTCTGAATTATTGGCTGAATCCAACTTTGTGGACTGTAGATTCAGGAGCAACAGACGATGTAGCGAAGGATAAAGGATCATTCGTGGAATTCCGACGAATAACAACTGGAACTGAGTGGATCTATGTGGAAAACAACTCCAGAGCTGAAGTTAATAGGGATTGGCACCTGCCAACTGAACATGTGTGATGGACGCAACTTGTTCCTACATGATGTTCTAAATGCTCTGGAGATTCGTCGAAATTTAAGTGTCTGTTTTGCTGTTGGTTAAGCTTTGTTTTAATATGAACTTCCATAATAGAGCTGTAGATTTGTATTTGGATACAAACTACTATAATTGTGGTCACTTTCTAGATAGTTTTATTGTACTAAATGTTGACTGTGGTGATGTCAATATATGTTATTCCCTTGTTTCACGTCTCCTACTTCATATGATAATGATGTGAATGTGTGGCATGCTTGACTTGGTCATATTGGCCAACAACATATGAATAGACTAGCCAAAGATGGTTTGTTGGGCAATATTGAATAAGTCGATTTGTCTATATGTAAGCATTGCCTAGAAGGGAAAATGACAAGGAAACCATTTGGAAAAGGTAAAAGAGCTGACGTTCCTCTGCATTTAATCCATTATGACGTTTGTGGTTCAATGAATGTGAGAAGAAAGCATGTGACTGTTTACTTTATCACTTTTAATAGATGATTATACTCGATTCGGATGTGTCTATTTGATTTCTCATAAATCTGAAGCATAAGTTGTTTCAAAAGGTTTATGAACTTGGTAGAAAATCAATTAGACAAGAAAATAAAAGTATTGAGATCCGATCGAGGTAGAGAATATTTATCCGATGAGTTCAGAAAATAATGTGATGAAAAGGAATAGAAATATAGTTGTCTATTCCATATACTCCTCAACAAAATAGTGTTGCAGAGAGAAGAAACAGAACCCTATTGGAAATGGTTAGGTCCATGATGGTGTATGCTAACTTACATATCACTTCTTGGAGTGATGCGTTGTTAACTGCTGCCTAAATATTTAACCGGGTGCCTTCCAAATCAGTTAGTTCCACTCCATATGAGTTATGGATAGGTAGAAACCGGACTTAAGTTTACTTAAGCCATGGGGTTATGCTACCTATACTCATATGTCCTCTCACAAGTTTGGGAAATTGAGTCCCGTATAAAAGTAGAGTATTTTAATAAGATACTCCGAACACTCGAAAGGGTATGTGTTCATAGGTGAGCAGGAAAGTGAGAGAATAACTGAATTTTGAATCACGGGATGTCACATTCTTAATGGATGAATTTCCTAAGAATGGTGAAATAGGGGAAGATTACTTCCTATTTGAAACATTGGATCAAAATAATGATGTCATTGGTTGAGTTCGTCCAAGTGGGAGTAATATGAGATGTGATGAATTGAATTCAACTCATTCTCAATTGCAACTACCTGATGTGACGACATCATCATTACCTAATCCAAGTGGGAGCATAATGGGGAATGATGTGCTAAGTGTACAATCTCCCATACGGTGAACAAGTCGCCAAAGTATTCCCCGTCGATGTTTTGACATTAAAAGGGAAACTTTTATGGTTGCTTCACAAGATGAGGATGAGCCAAGAAATATTAATGAGGCTTTTAAATGCCCTAGTAAGGAAAAATGGATTTATGCAATGAAAGAGGAGATGGAGTCAATGAAGTCAAACCAAGTCTGGGACTGGTTGATCTTCCAAAAGGGACGCAGAGCTATTGGGAACAAGTGGGTTCTCAAAATAAAGCGAAAGGCTGATGGCTCGATAGAAAGGCATAAGGTTCGCCTTGTGGCGAAGGGGTATAATCAACAGGAAGGAATTGATTATGTAGAAACATTCTCTCATATAGTGAGATTTACCTTGATTCGCATAATTCTGGCAATAGTGTTTGGTATGGATCTTGAGTTACATCAAATGGATGTAAAGATTGCTTTCCTCAATAGAGAATTAGAGGAAGAAATAAATATGGAACAACCTGTTGGTTTCATAGTAAAAGGCTAAGAAGAAAAAGTATGTCGACTTTGGGGGTCGATATATGGTCTTAAGCAGTCGTTAAGACAATGGTATATACGATTTCATAATGCCATAATAGCATATGACCTTACAATGATAAATGAGGATCATTGTATATATATCAAAATATCCAAGGATCAATTTGTGATCATATCATTATATGTTGATGATATACTAATTGCCGGAAGTAATATGGAGTTTATTCATATTGTCAAAAGTTGGTTGTCTTCCAACTTTGAGATGAATGATATGGGATTGTAAACCCATAAACACTCCTATTGCAAAAGGTGAATGATTGAGCCATAGACTGTGTCCAAGGACTCCACAAGAGAAGGAACAAATGAAACATGTTCCTTATGCTAGTGCTGTTGGGAGCTTGATGTATGCTATGATGTGTACAAGACCTGACATATGTTATGTAGTTGGAATGGTGAGCATATACCAATCCAATCCAGGTCAAGCACGTTGGAAAGCCGTTAAATGAATACTAAGGTATCTAAAGGGGACTGCTGATTATACGTTGAGTTATTATGGAAAGGATCTGCAATTCAAAGGCTATTCTGATGTTGATTGGGGAGGAGATTTAAATGAAAGGAAAATCTACCTCTGGATTTGTTTTCTTACCGAATAATGGCATCATATGTTGGAGCAGTAAAAAACAAAAGTGTATAGCCTTGTTCACGATGTAAGTAGAGTTCGTGGCATTATCAGCAGCAATATAAGAAGGTGTTTGGCTTAAGAGATTTTTTGGATCATTTAGGTGTTATTAGAAGTGCTGCAGATTCATTGTTGGTTAACTGTGATAGCCAAGCAGCAAAAGGGTACACCAAAGATCCAAAATATCATGGCAAGACCAAACTTATAGATACCAAGTATAATTTTGTCAATGATATGATTGCACGAAAAGAGGTGAACTTAGAGTACATACTATGCATAGAATGATAGCAGATCCTATGACAAAACCAGTACCTAGAGATGTGTTTTGTGGCCATATGAAATCTCTAGGACTGCGTAGAGGCTAATGTACTGAATATTGTAATTTTCCCTAAGTGTTCACATATGATGAATTTGTGTTTTTTCATCATTAATGCCTATGAATCTTTGTTTGATCTTTATGCATCTTAATGCTCAGTGCATTACTTTAAGTTGAGAAGTATGTTGGACAGATATAAGATTAGTCCACTCACACGGGTAATCGCATCTATTTACTGTGTGATAAATAGAGATGAGACTGTTTTTAAGCTTATTATCTAGGTGATAATCGAGAGCTCAAGCTTAAAACACGTATGTCGCCTTAATCAGGGTGTTAAGATGAGGACATAATACTTACTATGTCCGAAAGTAAAATACCCCACATATTTTACTTTATCTGTCTAAGATGCCAGATGTGAGTTCTGATGAATTTTATGAATGAGTAGATACGTGAACTCAAGTTAGACATTGGGTATGTCTGAGCTATCATATGTACGGTATTGAAAGTGTAGACATACGGTCCATGGGAAAGGAGTTAATACCGCAATACGTATTTCATACTACGTATGCATGAAACGACCAATAAGAGTGGCAAAAAGTTTGATCTCAACTTTTATGACGTGTGAGACTCTTGAGGAAAAGAGTTCCTCAATATTTAGTCCCCTCATGACTCTTACTTATTCTCAAGATTTCTATTTAGTGTTTGCTATCTTAGGATGTTGCCAATGGTCATGGTTTTGATTCGATCTAATGGGGCATTTCTAGAAAAGCAAGCTGAACTGAAATTGAGAGTTTGAAGGAAAGAGGAAGATCAATTTTGGAGAATCACATTGTAGTTTTGTATTCACCGGTTAACCAATTATGACTGTCTTTGGGATATCATAATTGTGAATACAATATATATATATCATTGTTTGAAAGAGATCAAGAGAGATATAAATGTGATCGATCGATCTATGGTACTGCATACTAAATCTACTCGGAGTGTGATGCCCATTATGAGCTGCTATATATTTCTAACAGATGTATAGCAACGAGCTCTCAAAGTATGCTGGTCGCACGGATTATTCACCGGTATGAATGTTGAAGAGAGGAAAAGAGGATTCTGTTCGGCCCATCATGTTAAGTGAGAGTCTATGATGGATTTTTCTCTAATGGGGCTGAGTAGGGCCTGTCTGCCCATGTTGGTTTTGGACCACCATGTGCGAGTGAGAGATGATGGATTTATGAGATGGGCTTAAGGCTCGTCCACCCAAGTTGGCCCCTAAAAGCCCGGCCCACGGGAATAAGGCCTGTGAATGGGGGAAGGTATAAAAGGGAGGAGAGAGAGAGAGAAAGATGGCACTGGTTGGAACGTACATACGTCTTCCCTTCTCCCGCTCTCTCTCTCTCTCCCAAAAGAAGAAAACAAGTGAAGCGCAAACGGCGACACCGTCTTCCCTTCAAGGCGAATTGACATCATCGGATCAGAATTTCTTCCTCTTCTTCAGCGTTGGTGTCTAAACTGTGGCTAATAAGGTACGCTCGAATCCGTGGTGTGCTTTAGGATCGGTGATACGTGGTTTTCCCGGGCTTTGTCTTCTGCATTGATTTAGGGGTTCGATTTAGTGTTGAATCCGGTTTTCGGGGATCAGTCATTCCCAACAATAGCAGTTAATGGAGATATCCTTCCTTAAACATGAACTAGCAATCGGGTCAACCAAGAACTCAGCAGCCGTAATAATCAACAGAGCATGTAGTGATAGTATGGTGTTGTGAAACTTGCTTAAGATTATGAAACAAATACAAAAAACAACCCTCAGGATATTCTTGCTCTGCAACAGCTTTTACAGCAAAGAAACAACTTCCTTGATCAATTTGAAGAATGATTGACTACGCATCTAAAATGTCTCTACCTTTTCTCGATCTCGAAGAAAATGCGAAGAAGAATATTTAGCTTGATCACTGACTATCAGGAATAGCAACCAACTTCCTTTTTTTTTTTTTAATTTCAGTCAGGTCAGACCCTAGTCACAGAAATTTTATAGTAACTAACGACATCTGGAAAATTGGAGGGAGAAACGGAGATACCGTAAGCCTAGAGAAATCAAGCCGTCCTCTCGTATTATTCCACCATCCAAGGATACAAAGACCGTGTTCTATGCGTAGACAGGGCCTCGCTTCATGTGTTCTCTGGTGTCATAAACCTATAACTTGCCAAAAAGCCGATAAAATAGTGTTTCTCGTAGACCAAGGCCTTCAGTTGTTCTTGTTGCCAAATGATTAAAGTCTATGTTGACCATGTTAACTGCATATCCTCATTGTTCTTGCTATGCCTACAAATATATTAAGTAATTTGAGAAGGTTTGCTATTTATAGTGTATGGTTTGCAGAAAAAATAGTACCCGTTATTGCATTTGTCTTTTTTGTCCACTATGAACAAAGGGTTTCTGTACATTCTTAATATTGGGATAGAAAAGGCACAATCCAGCTATGTAACTATGTCGTTCAGATTTACGAACAATTTCGGATTTCATGTTCTTGCTATGCCTGCCTGCAAATATATAAACTAATTTGAGAAGTTTTGCTATTTAGACGCTTATGATATGAGCGTGTCATAGTGTATGCTTTGTTGAAAAAATAGTACCTATTATTGCTTAGTGGGATCTCAAAGTAAGCTTTTTGCACCATGAAATAAGTTTGTGCTTTGTCAGGTTAATGGTATTGATTGAGCTGAAATTGAAGGAGGGGAGGTTGCAATTACCAACTTGCATTCATGCAATGGTCCTGATTTTATAATTCAATCCATTTTTCGATCACAGAGGACATTGACGCAAATAAAAAAACTCGGTAAGTATCTGTAGTTCTCTGTCCCATTCTTTATAGAAGAGGAGACAGAGTTACATCATCTTTTATTCTAGGTTGTCCACCTTTTTTATCGTTCTTAGGCCCTTCTTTCATTTGTTGGCATCAATGCTTTTAGTACTAGTTTTACCTAAGAATGTCACTTAGATTGTGCTTTTCTCTAATATAAAATGCTGCAATACTTTTCAGGTTCCACAGCAATTCACGAGGCTAATGCTTGCCTGAAGTGTGTCTACTTTCCTGTTGTTCAGGCTGTTGGAGAAATCCTCATGAAGTGTTTTGAAGTTGACAAAACGTCTCCATCAGTTTAGTCCGAAGGTTTGCGACTCTGTTGGTTAAAGTCTCAAGACTTCCGGACAGCCGACTCAAGACTCAAAGTCTATCCTCATTGACAGCTCTAATCCGTTGAAGAAAGGTTATCCAGAATCGGAAGTTTTGTTCAGATTTATCCTTATCATCCGGAGAAGATCTCGTGGCTGGAGAAGACGTAATGTAATCCTTTGATTGATCAAGATTGATTCAATGATTGAAGATTCGTTGATTGTCTAAATATTATTGGAAGGTTCTACTTATGGAAACCGAGATCCCGATTGTATGGGCGAACATGATTGATGGGCTATCAACACGTTCCTTTAATAGCTCGAACAATCTTCCTAATTGATTCCGTCCAACGGGTAGATTGGAGGAATTCCTTTGGTAAGTGCCAACGGGTATGATGGCATAAAGGAGTATATAAGGAAGACGTTCTTAGTTGTTCGAGGTGTGCGCGATAGAAAATTCCAAAGTCCGAAGCTCCTATTTGTTTAGACAATTCCTTTGAGCGAATACTTGTATACAAAAGAGAGTCTATATTTGTGAGAAACCTTGAGAAAGTGTGGTAGAACATCTACACTGTGGAATCAAGGCAAAGCTGTGCTGTAACTTCTCTTTGATCATAGTGAAATCCAGCCGGTGGGCTATCAGTGCGGAAGAGTGGACGTAGGCTTGGAATAAGCCGAACCACTATAAATCCTGTGTTCAATTCTCTCTCTCTCTATACCTCGATCGTATTTCATTTTGTTAAGAATTGCTTCCGTATTGGGACAAATTGTTTGTGCGCCTATTCACCCCCCTCTAGGTGTTTATACTAGCTATCTCAATTGGTATCAGAGCCTGTGTACTCACTTTGTTTGAAGTGTTTTATTTCAGAGTTAAAGATCCATGGCTAGTATGCTAGCACCGTGGCTGATGGTAGGGCAAAGCAATACCGCACCACCCTACTTTGATGGAAAGGATTACAACATCTGGAAGAACAAGATGAAAGCTTTCCTACGATCAAAGGATCCTCTGGAATGGGATGTTGTAGAAAAAGGAATTACTCCTACCACTGCATCAGTCTCTGAAAGAGGAAAAGAAATTGAAGAAACCAGCGGAATGTCTCAGGAAGAAATAATCAAAAGATAGACACTCGATGCAAAAGCAATTTACTCCTTATATTGTGCTTTATCACCAACTGAATATAATAGAATATCTTCTTGTGGTACAAAGAAAAGAAGTTTGGGACAGGTTGCATATCACCTATGAAGGAACAGACGAGTGAAGGAAACAAGAATCAACATTCTTCTCGGTCAATATGAAGCCTTTAGAATGAAACCAGAGAATCAATATCCGACATGTTTAGTCGTTTACGATATTGTGAATGGTCTTGAAAATCAAGGTCAACCAACTTTTGATCACATGAAGGTAAACAAGCTACTGCGTGGACTCTCCAAGGATTGGAATCACATAAAGACTTCGATAAGAGAGACGCAAAGAATTATGCCACTATTTGTAGATGAGCTGATTGGAACTCTTCAGTCTTATGAAGTGGAACGGATCAATGAAGACGAAGATCCAAAAGGTAAGAAATCCATTGCATTAAAATCAAATGATAATTCGATGATACGATTCTGAAGATGATATGGACGATGAGGAGCTTGTTCTCATGATAAGAAGATTCGAAAACTGAATAGAAAAGGAAGAAGGTTCAACTCAAAGAAACAAAGCTTTCAAAGACAAGCAGACCAAGTTTGTTGATGATGAAGAACCGAACAAAGATGTAGTTTGCTTTGAATGTAAGAAAAAAGGGACACATCGGACTAACCGTCCTCTTCTCAAGAAGAAGAGAGGAAAAGCTGAAAAATTTCGAAAAGCTCTCAAAGCTGAAACCCGGGAGTGATACCGAGTGTGAAGAAAGTGATAATGAGTATGCCAATCTATGTCCGATGGCACACCGGACTCGACTGGATCGACTCGGATCGACTCGCATAAATGAATTTGAGGCAAGTGATTTTAAAATTCCTGTCAAAGTTTCTAAATACATTGATGAACCGTGTTTTAGTCTTAAGACTTCTCTCAAAAGAATTTCCGAACTAAAAAAGGAAAACTCAGCTCTAAAACAAAAGGAAAATGTTTTAGTAGAAAGAGTTAAAAGTCTAAACTTGACTGTTTCCACTCTTAAAGAAAATGAAGATAATCTTTTAAAAGAAAATGCTATTTTAAAAACAGACTTATCAAATATTTCAAAGAAATTTTCAATAGGATCTCGAGAAACTTGAAAAATTCTTTTCAGCTCAAAGACCTTACTTCAATAAGTCCGGTCTAGGTATGTCACAGAAACAATTCCCTTGATTGATTTTCCTAAAGTAAAAGAAAGAATTAAGAAAAGACCCTCGAAAGAGGATTACAAAAATCATTTCAAGAAAGTTTTTGTAAAACCTATAGGAAGAAATGCTCGGATGTTCAAAGTGCAACAAATCCGGATCACTTTGAAAAAGAGTGTCCTATGGTATGGAAACCTCGTTAAGAAAGTATGTGCTAATACTGTTTATATTACTAACACCAAAGGACCCAAGAAAATTTGGGTACCAAAGAAAGCTTGAGACTTTATGTTAAATGCAGGTCTCCGTCAAGAAACATGTAAAGTGGTATCTTGACAGCGGATGCTCAAGACACATGACAGAGACTCAAATTGCTTTATAAAGCTTGCTCAAGTAAATGGTGGAAAAGTTTCATTTGGAGGAAACAGAAAGGAAGTATTGTGGGATTTGGAATTGTGAAAATTGGAACTCTCACAATAAGTAATGTTTCCTTAGTGGAAGGACTCAATTACAATCTTCTCAAAGATTAGTCAATTGTGTGATACTGGTTTCAAGATCTTCTTTCAAGAAGGAACATGTTCGAATCGGAAAGACTCTACTCGCCTCTTTCATGGGTCAAGACATGGAAATATCTATCTTCTGGATGTGAAACCAAATGAATCGCAATGTCTTATCTCAATTCAAGACGAAGCAAGCTTATGGCACAAAAAGCTTGGTCATGTCAACATGAAGCAATTAGCCAAAATCTCATCAAAGCAGCTTGTTCGAGGTCTACCCAAACTGCCATATCAAAAGACTGATTCATGTACTCCATGTATTCTGGGAAAGCAGGTAAGAAATTCATTTAAGTCAATAAATCATGTCTCTACTAATCATGTATTACAATTGCTGCATATGGATCTCTTCGGACCAACCAGAACTCAGAGTATTGGGGGTAAGAAGTATTGCCTAGTAATTGTTGATGATTACTCCCGTTTTACTTGGGTATATTTCCTTGCAAGTAAGTCTGAAACCTTTTCGTATTTTGAAAAATTTGCTAAAAAGGTTCAAAATGAAAAAGGATGTGTTATCACTAGTATAAGAACAGATCATGGAGGTGAATTTGAAAATCAAGATTTTACAAAATTCTATGATGAATCTGCTATAAGCATGTGTTTTCCTCTCCATATACTCCTCAAAAAAATGGAGTTGTGGAAAGAAAGAACAGATCTCTTCAAGAAATGGCTAGAACTCTTTTAATTGAAAGTAAAATTTCTTCTCGATTTTGGGCTGAAGTCGTTTCAACAGCTTGCTATATCATCAATAGAGTTTTCTTAAGACCTATTCTACGTAAAACCCCTTATGAGTTATTCAAAGATAAGAAGCCTATTGTTTCATACTTTCATGTATTCGGTTGCAAATGTTTTATATTGAAAAATGCAAAAGATCGAGTTGGTAAGTTTGAAGAAAGATCAGATGAAGGTATCTTTCTTGGATATTCTACATCAAGCAAAGCCTACAGAGTCTATAACAAGAAGAGCCAGTCTGTGGAGGAGTCAATGAATGTCAAATTTCAAGACTCAACGCAAGATGAATCGGAGTCGACTCATCAAGAAGAGTCTCGAACTCGCCTCCAGCCTCCAAAGTCTACAACTCAAGAAGCATCTCGGACTGAAATCCAGCATCGTTGTTAGTGAAGATCCAAATAAAGAAAGAGATCATCATCCGTGAAATCAACAAGTAACTGGAAGCATAAGTCCAGTCATCCCAAAGATCTTATAATTGGCGAAATTAATGAAGGAATTCGCACTGATCCAAAAGGCGAGAAGAGTCTAGTCTTTGTGGCACTCGTTTCGAAATTGAACCAAAGAGCATAGAAGAAGCTTTATCCGATGAAAGCTGGATTGAAGCTATGCAAGAAGAGCTCAGACAGTTCAGCATTAATGATGTCTGGGAATTGACATCCAAACCAAAAGATAAAGCTGTTATTGGAGCTAAATGGGTGTTCAGAAACAAGATGAACGAAAAGGAAAAGTTGTACGAAATAAAGCAAGACTCGTGGCCAAGGGATATACGCAAGAAGAAGGAATAGACTATGATGAGACTTACGCTCCAAAGGGCAAGGTTAGAAGCTATTCGACTATTACTTGCATTTGCTTGTTATAAGAATTTCAAGTTATTCCAAATGGACGTCAAAAGCGCCTTCCTAAATGGATTTATCCATGAGGAAGTTTATGTGGAACAACCACTGGGTTTGAAGACCCAAAGAAGCTTCTACTCGCCTCTTGATCAAAAGGCTTTGTATGGTTTAAAGCAAGCACCTCGGGCTTGGTACGACAGATTAAGTAAGTTTCTAATACAAAATGGTTTTGTCAAAGGTAAAGTAGATACGACTTTATTTATCAAGAAGGAAAACACAAATTTCTTACTTGTTCAAATATATGTGGATGATATTATTTTTGGATCCTCTAATGAAAGTCTCTGGCAAGAAATTTTCAAAGTCTATGCAGGATGAGTTTGAATGAGTATGATGGGAGAGTTAACATTCTTTCTTGGTCTTCAAGTAAAACAATTGAAGGAATGAACTTCTATTTATCAAGAAAAATATGTTAATGATCTTGTCAAAAGGTTTGGACTGGAAAAGTGCAAAAAGACCGACATACCAATGTCAAGTTCTTTAAAGATAGACAAAGATGAAGAAGGGAAGAAAGTTGATCAAAAGCTATACAGAGCATTATTGGATCACTTCTTTATCTTACTACCTCTAGACCTGATATTTTGTTGAGTGTTTGCATCTGTGCTAGGTTTCAATCAGACCCTAGAGAATCCCATTTCAGTGCTGCGAAACGCATCATTAAATACGTGGCTTCATCATCAAGCATCGGTCTTTGGTATCCTAAGAAGGGAGACTTTAATCTTTCCGGGATATTCGACGCAGATCCGGCGGTTGCAGTTGATAGAAAGAGCACTTCAGAACTTGCCGCTGCTTGGAAGCGTGACGATGTCTTGGTTTTCAAGGAAACAAAGCACTGTGTCTCTTTCAACAACAAAAATAAGCGAGTATGTAGCTCTTGGAAGCTGCTGTTCGCAAATTCTATGGATAAAACAACAGCTAAGAGATTTTGAAATTGAAGACTCATGCACGGAGATTAATTGCGACAACACCAGCGCTATCAACCTCACCAAAAATCCAATTCTCCACTCAAGAGCAAAGCATATAGAAATTCGACATCACTTTATTAGAGACCATGTTCAAAATGGAGATGTCTCAATTCGCCTTGTTGACTCAAAGGATCAACTGGCAGATATATTCACAAAGCCTTTGGAGAAAAATCAATTTGAGTCTATTTGTTCCAGACTCAACATTTTGAGGTATGAGGATATCAAAGTCTAAAGACTTTCAGACTCAGGCTTACAAGACTTTATCTACAGTCTTGGCTTGACCGACAGACTATAAGTCTTTCTCTCTCTAATTTATTCTTGTAAAGGTACGATCGTTAGACTGTGTTTTAATTATTGTTATATTTAATCGACGCAAATATTGCATCGTTTCATTTTCAAAAAGGAAGTTATTTTTGAAATGACTAATTTTGGGGAAGAAAACAGTTATTTTGAAAAGGCATTTTTTTTTATTTCCTTTGTGACGGTTCGTTTATTTCTCTTTTTAACCGATCGTGCACTGTCGATTCCTTTTCACTTCACTCTTGAAAACCCTAGAAAAGCATCGATCCTCCATTTCCATTTGACTTCCCTAATTAATCTTCAAAAAGTTGTCATCTTTCCTGGGAAAATCAAGCAAGGAATCTTCCAAAAACTAAGAAAGATGTCATCTTCGAGAAAGTCTTCGAGAATCGCAAGCAAGGGACCACGGCAAATGAGTGAGGGGCCTACGCACTTCGATCTTACCGAGGAGGAAGAGAATCCCGAATGCAGCAAGCGAGCCCACAACATTCTCAGCGCGTCACTCTCCACCATCCAGTCCTCAAGGCATTGATCATCAACAACGAAGAAATCATCGAGGATGCGAGACCCCCGTAAGAGTTCAAAAGCCCGCTTTTATTTACAAGCTATATCGTGCCTTAAAAGGAATTCATACTCCTTTGAACTATGTTGATGAGTTTCTTAGAGACAAAGGATATAGGAACGAATATATCTTTCTGCGAAAATGGAAAGTTTGGGAATCGCTCGTAAAGGGGTGGGTGAGGAAACCCTTGCGAATATCCCAAGTGATCCTCGTGGATCGGGGACCAAATCCGTAGATGGGAATGACGATAACAATCTGTTCAATCTATTTCAACCGAAAATGGGTATTGCGGCTGAAATTCAAGGAAAAAAGGGGAGATTTGTTCAGATCAAAGGAACAAAAGGATCTGTACTCGAAATTGCTGAAGCGTGGGGTAATAAACCCTAGGAGTGTGGACTTTGATTTTCTGGATGCTGTGAAAGTGAACTTGAGGGAAAAGTTCAATTTTCTTCAACTTGAAAAGTTCTGCTCTGACTCTACTGAGGCCTATGCTGGATTAACTGCTTATTTCTATTCAAATCTTAGCTTTTTGGATGCGAATAGATTCTCTTTCAGCGTTAAAGATCAAGACTATGTTGTGGATATGGACATGCTTTGGCGATGTGTTAGAAGTTGAGAGAGGCGAGATATCAACCAATCAAAGTTTCCATTGCTCGGGCCACACTTGAACCGGTGAAGGACAGGAGAACAGATGAGAAAATCACTTACTCTCGGATGAATGCATTCAACATCTTGCTTCACAAGATTGTGATCAATTGCCTTCGGCGGAAATCAACTTCCAAAACTGATGTTTCAAGCTCGAGGCAAAGTTGATGTATGCCATCCTCTCGTGGTAAGAAGTTTTCTCTCCCTCATACCGTTATGTTTCACATGTATAGAGCAAAGATGAAGGACAAAGGTCAACTTCCTTACCCAAGCCTTGTTACGAAGTTATTCGACATCTCAATATTCAGCCTCCGCAAATCTTTTGTGTTCGACCATGCGATCATATGGTGGTAGGACTGAAAATGGTGACCAAAATGCGTCTCAAGGAACCGAGCAAGGAATTGGAGAAATTCAAGGAGAAGACTCTGCCAAATCTCATCAACTCTCTTCGCGCTAAGAGAAAAGAGAAGGAGCCCATGGTTGCTCCATCAAAGAGAAGAAGAGCTCTCCTCGTTGAGGATGAAGATGATGACGAAGACATCACCATCTCTGCAATGGCTTTGAAGAATTTAGGTCGTCCTGTTCCACAGAAAGAATCGGAACAAAAGTCGAAAGAAGCAGAGGAGAAGGAAGAAGAAGAAAGAGAAGCGAAGAGGAGAAAGAAGAAGAAGAAAGAGAAGCAGAGCAAGAAGCAGAGGAAGAAAGACCAAGAAGAAAGAAGAGAAGAAGGAGAACCCGAGGAAATCTCTTCTCCACCTATAGGCATGGAAACAGGGGAGATCGGAGAAAGGAGTGACGTCTTCACATCCCGATGCAAGTGAAGGAGTCGGGCGCTCGCCCGCACCCGGGAAGATGTTTATGCATCTCAGTTTCCGGAAGAAGGTCATGAAGCTTCATTGCCAAATCTGCGAGATTATGCTGATCTACCGTCGTCGCATTTACTCCATCGATCGAGCCGAAGCAAGTACTCGACCGATAATGGAGCAGATTTTCGCGAATCATGGATATTCTCTTGGAAATGAAAGGTCGATTTATGCCTTGGGATGCGAAGTTCAAAGCTTGAAGAGTGAAAGTCAAGCTTCTTCCTGTTCATTGAATGATAAGATGCAAGCCCTCTCTATTCGAATCATGCCAATGCCAAGAGTGAGGAGGTTGCACAACAAGGAAGACTTTAAAAGGCCGGAAGGCATCGTTCGCCTATGGAAGATTTCCAGCTTGTCCGCGTTCCTAAGCAATCTTGACTTCATCTCATCCTTTTTAATGATGACAAAAAGGGGGAGAGATGCATGATTTGATCAAAAACTTTCAATCATTTTTTAACTGTTTGTTTGGATTGTGTTGTTGTTTAACTGTTTTTGACAGACTTTGACTTTGTTTTGTGTCTGGATAAGAACTGAACTAGACTTGGACTTGACTGCTTCTATTAACAAGTGTTGGTATCTTATGGATGGTTTTATTATAAGACTAACCTATTTTCTGTGGGTGCAGATTCTAGTATTAATCTTTTAGCCATTCATCTCTATAAGATATGCATATGTGTTTGAGAAATGTTTTGCAGGTCAAAGTTATCCAAATCTGCAGGAAGGTTTTGTCACAATCAAAAATGGGGAGATTGTTGGAGAAATCCTCATGAAGTGTTTTGAAGTTGACAAAACGTCTCCATCGCCTTTAGTCCGAAGGTCCGCAGACTCGTTGGTTAAAGTCTCGAAGACTTCCTGGACAGCCGAGACTCAAGACTCAAAGTCTATCCTCATTGACAGCCTCTAATCCGTTGAAGAAAGGTTATCCGAATCGGAAGTTTTGTTCAGGATTTATCCTTATCATCTGGAGAAGATCTCGTGGCTGGAGAAGACGTAATGAATCCTTTGATTGATCAAGATTGATTCAATGATTGAAGATTCGTTGATTGTCTAAATATTATTGGAAGGTTCTACTTATGGAAACCGAGATCCCGATTGTATGGGCGAACATGATTGATGGGCTATCAACACGTTCCTTTAATAGCTCGAACAATCTTCCTAATTGATTCCGTCCAACGGGTAGATTGGAGGAATTCCTTTGGTAAGTGCCAACGGGTATGATGGCATAAAGGAGTATATAAGGAAGACGTTCTTAGTTGTTCGAGGTGTGCGCGATAGAAAAATTCCAAAGTCTGAAGCTCCTATTTGTTTAGACAATTCCTTTGAGCGAATACTTGTATACAAAAGAGAGTCTATATTTGTGAGAAACCTTGAGAAAGTGTGGTAGAACATCTACACTGTGGAATCAAGGCAAAGCTGTGCTGTAACTTCTCTTTTGATCATAGTGAAATCCAGCCGGTGGGCTGTCAGTGCGGAAGAGTGGACGTAGGCTTGGAATAAGCCGAACCACTATAAATCATGTGTTCAATTCTCTCTCTCTCTATACCTCGATCGTATTTCATTTTGTTAAGAATTGCTTCCGTATTGGGACAAATTGTTTGTGCGCCTATTCACCCCCCCTCTAGGTGTTTATACTAGCTATCTCACAGGCATGGCAGTATATTCTTGTAGTTTCTTTTTTTTTTTTCAGTTTACTGTGGAAGAAGTTCTTAATATAAGTACTCCGGAAGGAAAACATTGAGAGAATCTTAGAAAAGTTAGAAGCCGATGGATGCAGACCGGGTGAAACCTATGAATCTTTCGGTCAGTGTCAATCCGACATCTTGGCCGACCGCTTCCGGATGCTCGCCGGGTGAGTTGTGGATCTTTTTGGATATTATAATCAAACTAAGAAAAGCTTATGAAACAAAAAGCCCTGGCATCTCCCTTGCATTACATAAGATAAGGATAGTGAGATGGGGGCTTAAATGCCTAGAAGCGATAGCACATTTAACGGTCCTTAAAACTTATGCTACTCCAAAATAGTACAGCTCACATTGTTATTGATCACACATCTTCAAGCCTTCATCCTTTTGGATACAGCCCCCGCCAACGTAGATGGATATTTAAACCTCTCTTTTGTCGCTATCTAATCTAGTGGCCCAGTAGTCTTGCATAATCCATTTTCCCCAAACCATCCAAGAAGCGAGGTTTAGACACCTGGCCCCATGGTTATCCTTTTGGAAGTTGGACGACTATGACTGCGATTGCTAATTAATGGATACATCAAGAAAGCAAGCATTCTGCAAACCTGGAAAAGTCTAATTAAAATATACAACAGATGGAGTTTATGTGATCCATATTTCCCGCCTCTAGTTGCCTTAATATGAAAGGTCAGACAGTCGTTGCTCATTCCTTGCATGAATTTTAAGCAAACCCGGTCATGTTTAAAGCTGGTATTAAGTATGACTTCTTAGGCTAGTTTATAAGTTTTTTTATTTTTGGCCAGGCTGGTTTATAGGTTTGATGAGACCATTTTCTTACTTCTATGTTGTGGCTGCTGGGCTGGGAATAGAAGACATCATGTAACCGGTTGTGCGCATTGCATGTTAGAACAATGGTGAAATGGCTTCAGTGCAACTCATGTTATCAACTCTAGTAAATTTTTCAAATGGTAACCCCACCAAATCATGCTCTACCACTTTCCTTGGTAGGCAATCTGGCCAAAACTTATAAGTCTATGTCGATGTGCTTGTACATCCAGCAAATGCTCGTGGCAACCCATTTTGTCTATGGCAACCACCAAAATGAACTTTTCTTGTTTCAGATCTTTGCCCACGTCAATTGCATTTTGATAATTTCTTATCCTCCCTTTTAGTGCATATATGCAAATGTTGACATCATCTTCTTCAAGCTTGTGAGTCAGCTAATAAGACCCATTTTTGCGGGAAACATGCTTATACATGTATTTTTCTCGATTTTCGCTCTATTAACAGTCAAGGTTTTTTGTAATCTTCATTTCATATCTTGTGAAATATCATCCAACTTAAGATTTATTCCAAAATGAAGGAATTTCTGACAAGATTCACAAGAAAACACAAATACTAAACGTATTGTGGCTTATCTTATAAAAATTTCATGTGCACATTGAGAAGGTCCTATCTGATAAACTTGATTTAATTGAAAATTTTGGGTTAAATCGAGCGTCATTGTCAAGTGTTTGATGCTTCCACTGTCTCTCTTTAACTGGGGTAGCTAAAGTCCTCACGGTTGCTTTCTACTACAGGGTTTGCTTCCATTCATGGAGAGACATAAGAAAGGAGATAAAGCTCACTTATTCGGGAGATATTTCTTTAGAGTTAAATGTTCTATTGGCATGGTTATCACTTATTATTAGGACATTTCTTATCTAATGGGACTGCATTTTCTTTAATTCTATACATCATGATATGTCTTATATTTTGATGATGCAGAGACTGATGCTTTTCTCCAACACCTTACAAGGTGAGGGGAACTCTACTGCCTATTCACGGGCCATCAAGCCTTTCTTAGAATATTTAGTGTTCCCAGTTCTAACATTTTTATGTAACTTAAGACTTTCAAATGCTTCGATCTACTGAAAACATATGGAATAGGAACTAGAGATTTCTCGTAGCAAGGCCAAACAAAGTGTGTTGTTTTGGTGGTGCAAACCAGAGAAGGATCACAAAAAATAAAAAATGTCTTCAGCTAATTCATGTGTTTTTATAGGGATTCTTCTAAAGTGTGCTTGTGGCATGATAAAGTTCATTGTTCTTTCCATTCGAAGACTAGGATCTTGTTAGTTGGTATGCATGGAGTCACAATAGACAAAGCAAATTGCTAAATAGGCAATAAATCTGGAAGAGCAATAGACAATAGGGTCCACGTCAGTTTAGTTGGGCTTAGCCCGTCTTCGTCACTATCAACAACATCGGGCCGAGCATGTCTCTTCCACACTTTATTTTCTCTGTTATTCAGAAGTTGGATGTGAGATTGCAAGCTTTGGGGGGAGAAGGGTTTTTGCAGAAACGAGGTTTAGGAAATAATAAAAATGAGCTAGGTGTTAAGTGGGTTATGATTGAATAGATTGGGCGGGAACAGCAGTTGTAGGCTTAAAAACTTGGACCGATAGGGTCCGCATCAGCTTAGTTGGATTGGATCCTTTGACTCAATCCAATTTTCTTTTTGTTGATATTAAAAAATTAATAATAAAAAATAATAAAAACTGGTGTCATTATTGGATATGCTTGCAATTACATCTTCTCGAAGCTTGAACTAGTGGCATGTCATGTTTTGGGAGGGAGTAACATCGTTGACGTTGCTAGCCATTGTGTTATGTGCTATGCCAGAATCACAGCGCTAGCTCATATACACGCCGCAAATATTGGAGAAGGTTGGAGTCATAAATATTAATGAGAATGTCATTTGGATTGTTTTAGTTGACCTTCTGAAGACTGTATGCGCCCTTGTTGTCACTTTGTTGCTTGACCGGCATGGTCGACGACAATTACTTTTGATCAGTATCGGTGGGATGGCCCTTATTAGTCTTGGTAGTTGCCTGATGAAGATTGACCATATTAGTCTTAGCGACTAGAAAGTGCAAGAAATCAGGTGAGAAATTTGGGTAGGGATTTGTCCCTCAACCCGATTCACTTGACTCGATTTGATGACCCGCATTCATGGTTAGTGGACTCCCATCAATTTGGATGTGGCTTTGGATGTCGCCAAGACTAATATGGTCAATCTTCATTAGACAACTGCCAAGACTAATAAGGGATACTACCATCCCACCAATATTGATCAAAAGCAATTGCTGCTAACCGTGCTGGTCAAGCAGCAAAGCGGCAACAAGGACACATAAAGTCTTCAGAAGGTCAATCGAACAATCCAATGGACTTTCTCATTAATATTTATGATTCCAGCCTTCTGTAATATTTGCGGCCTGTATATAAGCTAGCGTGGTGATTCTAGTATGGCACATAACACAATGGCCATCAACGTCAACAATGTTACTCCCTCCCAAAACATGACACACCACCCGTTTATCTTCGAGAAGATATAATTGCAAGCGTATCCAATAAAAACACCAGTTTTTATTATGAGTTTTTTATTTATTAATTTTTTAATATCAATGAAAAGAAAATCGGATCAGTTCAAAGGGCCCAGCTCGGCTAAGCTGACTCGGACTTTCTCGGTTTGAGTTTTTAAGCCCACAACTACTTTTGTCAACCCAATCTATTCAATCCTAAGCCACTTAACACCTAGCCTTATCTCATTTTTATTATTTCCTAAACCTCGTTTCTGCAAAACCTCTCTCCCTCCAAAGCTTGCAATCTCACATCCAATTTCTAAATAACAGAGAAAATAAAGTATGGAAGAGACATGTTTGGCCCAATGTTGTTGATAGCGACAAAGACAGGCTAAGCCCCGGGCCGACGTGAACCCTATCAATCTTGGTTTGTAAGCCCACAACTGCTTTTCTTGGCCCAATCTATTCAATCATGACCCACTAATGTCACGACCCGAACTTTGAGCACATGCACATCCCTTAGCAAAGAGAACTTTCGTATCCTTATTTTGCTGCATTATGTGAAGAAGTTACAAAAAAATATATATATGTTTCCATTTATATATTGAAAGGACTACTGCAAAGGAAAAGCAAAAATAGGGGTCTTTCAATTAGATGCATAAGACGACCAGGAGGACATCTAGTCTAAACTCTGGGTCTCAAATAAATTTAATGTCCGGGCCTTCTCAAAATGCCAGCAGAATTGGTTTCTTCTTCTTCTTAACCCAATTGTCAGTTTTCCCGGTTCTTTGAACTTTCTCTGGTTGTCTTCTCTTCATGAATAAAATATTCTACTGAGCCAAATGAACATATTTGGAATATATTAAATTTGCCTACTTATGTAACCGACGAGAGATTCCAGGTCAACTTTGGGGGTGAACCAGACCACGACATCAACATATGAAACACCTTCATTATCACAAAGACTAAGGTGGTTAGCCTACATTGTTAGAAAGCAAAGTGCAAGCGGACGAAATAAGTGGGGATTCATATTTCGCCCATAATCACTTCCTTTTGACCTCTGATTGAGCTTATCAAAGCATATCAAAGCAACATTCTCCATCGACTTTGCTATGACAGAGAGACACTTGTGACGAGTAGGAACATTCACATTAAACCATAGATCTGCTAAGCATGTCAAACAACTATTTATTAATTAAAAATGCAAACACTATCGAATAATCAGTACGCTAGAAACTGACCTGTCTTGGACAGGAAGCAGATCCATCCCGAATTGCCTCAACAGCTCAAGCTGTTCATCCAATAATTTCTCTCAAGTTGAAACCTCCACAGCATTACCATTAGATTCTTCTCGCTTCCCCAAATTCCTGGCAGGAGACTTTCTCAACATTGGCCCTTTCACAAATAAGTACAAACTAACGGGAAGGGATATCGTACCCAGTGGCCAAGGAACACAGCCACCTTCACCAAAAGCGTACCAAGCAATTACCAAGGTATGCCAAGTCTGTAACACATAAACAGGCGCTAGCTTCTCAATTGCCTCTTTCAACATTTGGGAGTCCGCTTTTTGCACGATCAGCAACCGTTGCTGATCGTCCGCTTTTTGCACGAACAATCGTGCACGACCGGTTCGCTCATGCACGACCATCGTGCATGAGCAAACCGCCCATGCACGATTCTGTGCATGATGGTCAGCGGTGCTTCGTGCATGATGGTCAGCAACCGCTGACCATGTGCACGATTTAAAGCATTGTGCACATGCACGAAGCTTTAACCTTTAATTTTTTTTATTCAAAATAAAACCACTTTGCACACGTGCACTTTAATTAATTAATTAAATGAAAAAATAATTAATTAAACCCCTTTTCATTTATATATATAAATAAAAATAAAAAGGACTTATTCTTTATATGTACAAATGGAATGCATTAACATGTATCCACTCTGGGCATGTGTGTGCATCATATGCAAGTAGGCTCGTGACTATAATACAAATTATATCAAATCTCATTTAATTTAATTTTAAATCGATTTAATTCGATTGTAATAATTGCAAACACATTTGCGACAATATATCTCTCCTGTTCCATGTTATCCTAATTGTTTATGGTGTGTGATATCCCTAGATTCATCATTAAGTTGGTAATAAGACTTGTACTAACACATTAGTATTCCCAAAATAATTAATTGTCCCGATTAATCTTTTAGGTCTAACAAACCATGATTGACATCTAGCAATATGTCATGACTACTCAGATAGTGTGAATACTTTAAGAAAATAATGAACCTATCAGCTTTGGTTACAGTATAATTCAATCCATCTGTCTTACTATGTCCCAATCAAATAAAGATCATGAAATATTTGTCAAGTCATTAATTCGATCATATACATTGACATGCATTTTATTTGAGACATAAACAATTTATTCTCAGTTACAACCCCGGCCGAGGATTTCAATGCAATGTCATAATTAGATTGTATAGGACATCATTATCATACCTTGCATGTAACAAGAAGACATATTCCATATTGCGCACACGTGCAACTTCGTATATGAACGAACTATGACCATCAAGTATAAAGACGGATTAACGACCCAACATTATATGCACCCGTGAACCATAGTTGTTCAATACACAAGTTAACACTGTGTCTCAAGTCTAAGGATTATTTACACAAGACCAAAGCATGAACAATCAGACATTGAACATGCTAAAAGCTTTCATGTCACTAATCATTCCATATGCGTCACGTTCAGTGAACTTGTCTAATACAAATACCTGCGTTCTAACTCAGGCATCATAATATCTAATGACATGTGACTCAACATTCCCTTAAGTATCAAATACTTAATGGCGAAGTTAAGAACACACCGGTCTTAACAAGATTATTAATATCCACTTAATAATCCATCGATCGGGAATGATTTAAAGATTCAGTCTAACTATGAGCCCGTCATATATATTATTGACGTCTCAAGAATAGGTTTAGTTGCAACTGATCTTATGGAATCATTCCTAAATATAAAATAATTGGACAAATGAATAAATACGTCATTGCCATTAATTAAATAATAATAATGAAAGTATAACTGAAATCCCTAATATGTAATTATTATATAATAGCTTTAGGGTATACATCCAACACTTTGGTGATGCTGAAATTTACTCAAAGCTTTATAAAATACCATTTCTAGAGAGACGTAATTTCTTCATACTGTTTGGATCATATGAAAAACTAAAAACCTTTTAAGCTTGATTACTAGCATTCAACCTTAGTATTTACTACCATTGCATGTTCCAGCAAGAGAAATTTAAAAACCACTATGCATGCCGAGCCTAAGTATCAATGCCATCAGAGGTGCGGTCGCCCTATTGGGATCGTCCCACCAGCAGCCGCAATTTGTTGCTCTAGCTGCAATTCAAGTTCAAAACAAGCCAACGAATATCAGAATGATTCACAAAAGTAGATTCAAAGATTACCAGTCTTTGAAGTGGATCAGTAGAAAGAAACCATTAAAACGAATGTCTCTGTACCCACGTTGAAAAGAGTTTCAAGCTTGCTTTTCACAAGGAGGAATTCTTGTCTCATGTTTTCCAGACATCTCAGGTAACTGCAATAAAAAATTACTCTCTTGCCTCATTATCTTGAGATCCCATGATAGGGAGATAACTTCGCAATCATAAACAAAAGATTTGGGGAAAAACTCACACAGGAATGTTTGTCTCCTGACATGTGTTGCGGAAGTGGCGGAAGGCTATGCAGGCATTCTTAAGTCTCGGTGCTCCAATGCTGTCAATCAAAGTCATCGACTTTCTCATCAAAAACTGTCTCAAAGTTTAAGATTTCACTTTCGCAAATGAAATGCCACTCTCAGGAAAAGCAATTATAGAAAGTGACATTCTTTCAGGAAAAAAGTTTTCTTTAGAGAAAAAAATAAACTATAAAATTTGACGCATTCATTTGACGAAAGAAGGAAACTTTATTTATACCTAGGACTTTGGCCCTCTAACCGGTCCACATGAACGTCAACCTGTTGGAAGTCCACATTTTGCTGAGTTCTATATTGGGCGGGAGAGAGAGTGACTAGTGAAGTTTTCACCGAATGATGCAAACTGAAAAAACCCAGGAATGCTGAAGAAATAATGGAGAGCAGCATCAATGAACGGATCAAACAAGGAGAAAAGTAAGTTGGCTGGTGCGTTTACAGTTCTCTGGACAGATCGTTGAGCAGCTGCTCAGCATCAGTGAAGAAAAGAGACGCCACTTCCACTACTAAATTTGGGTTGCTCTCATCTTGCAGGCCCAGAAGCTGTAAGTACTGAGAATCCAAGATCCCCTACTCTCACCCAAAAGGCAAACAAACAAAGCACATCATAAAGCATAAAAAGAACATTGATGGGTCAACCTAAAGAATGAGCAGAAAGAAAGAGACACAGCCACTTAAAGACTTCATAAGATTTTGTGTGGTTCTTACCTCCGTTATCGGGGAGTTCTTGTAATCAACCAACCTCTTCTGTAATTGCATTTGACCTACATTCATGCTCATTTCTATTGTTTTTTTTTTACCCTTAAACAAACAGGAACTCACATGGAACAAAACAAGACAGACAATTTGTCTTCAAGCCATTAAGCTGTTCGCTTTAAATAGGACAAAATCATGCTTCTAGTACCTCAACATTGCCTCAACGTGCAATTCAAATTTTACTTTTAATTAGTTTATTATGATCATTGCCCTGGTTGTACATGTTCAATATAGTATCTAAACTTTTAATTCGTTCAGTCTAGCTCATCAACTTTTCATAATAAAATCAAATCAATCATTGCTACTATTCTTAGGTTTTCCTAGTTACACTATTGCCTAGATTTTAGAATAATTTTTCATTTCAATTTGTTTCCTGAATCAACAAAAAAAAAACTATCTTTTCCTTTACCGTTGTACCATTTTAGAATTTATAAATATTAAAATAGTTTCATATAAGAGTATCTTGACTTATGATTTTTATGTTATAACAATAGCCTCATTTGGAATTGCATTGGGTTGTTGATCTTGATATTTTAATGTCCTAATTTACACATTAATCAAAATTTTATCAAGAAAAAATGAAGCACAAAAGCTTGAAAATTTAACATCTAAAAATTATAAACAATACTTAAATTAATATAAGTACAATTATTTATATATAATTCAATATTTTTTTAAATATCTTTATGAAAGCATTTATTCTTAGCATAAATATTAGCTCGATATTATTGACACCTGATTTTTAATCTACTCATTAAAAAACATGGAAAATCGGGATTTGGGATTACGAGTGCGACAGAGTTCATTTCCAAACAAAAAAGTGCCATTTTTCTTTCTTTTTTTACATTATTGTTTTTAAGCTATTTCCAGCTTGATTTTTAGAAAAAAAAAAAAACTAAAATATCAAATGGTTGACTTTCACGTTGACTCTTTGGTCAACCCTTTAATCTAAGGTCAACCCCGAGTGAAAAACTAACTTTTCACCCAAAAAGATGTCATTTAGCCTTAATTTCATCTTTTTTTTCAAGTGAATTCTTCAAAAATTCAAAATTTGGCTCAAAAATTAACTTTTTAGAAAAAGTAAACTAAATGGTTGACTTTTGTCAAATTTTTGCCCAAAAAGTTAGAAAAATAAAAAATGCAACAAAACATTTCTTTAGTGTTAATTTGATTTGTGTGTTGAAAATTTTGCAAAATTTGGTTAAGAAACTTGTTTTCTGAATTTTTTGATTTTAGATTCTAAATCGACAAAAAAAAAAAAAAAATGGTTTTAGACATAATTAGGTGTAGCGACCGATCCGCCTAGCCACTAGTGGGGTAGGTCGATTCAGCCCCTTGCTGGCCGATTCTAAACCTCCAGCGACCGGTTCCAAGATCTTCACTATGCCAATTTCACTTATGCATCTTCAATTTCCCATGATTTTGTCGATTAGCTCTCAGATTTTGTAAATTTACAATTTGACCCCTAATTTCATTGATTCTCATTTTTAACTTGGCTTTTCGCAAATTAGGTCCATCCGAATGATTACTTGACACCTTCTAATGATGATTAAACTTTTAAAATTAATTTTTGCTCATTAGATTATGATTTCGATTGTCGGATCAAATCGACGACTAAGATCGACCAATTTGGGAGTGGTATAAATATCATTTTCCCTCAAATATGTAAGAAAATGCCTCATTTGCAGATTTATTTTCTCTCTCTAAAGTCAAACCCCCCTCTCTCTCTCTCTCTCTCTCTCTCTCTCTCTCGCGAACCGGCGTCCACTAGTCAAGGCTCTCTAGCCTCACACCGACGGCCATCCGATTGCTGGTCAACTCCTTCACCGACTTCCTCCCTTTTCGTCCAGGCCTCAAGTGATCGAGAAACGTCCAATTCTTCTGGCATCCCCAAAACTAGTCCCTGCTTGAAGCAACGGTTGGTGGTTGCTCAACAGCGGCTTGAATCAGCGGTTGGCGGTTACTTAACGGCCGCCTGACCTCAACCAATCTCTTTGTGAAATCATCTTCGACCAAGGTGTGATTGGAGCTTGACCGGTCGGCCACTAGAGAAGCGCCGGTGGTCCAACCTTCCTTGGTGATCCCAAACCTGTCCAAGCTTGGACCGATTCTACTTTTTTTGGTTAAATCGCTGGTTTGACCAGCTTCTTGGTGATCCATCGGGGTTTGTTCGTGATCCTTGAGGCGCCGTTCCTCTTTCGGCAAAGTCCATTTCATCTGATTGCATTTAGTCTCGAAGAAAAATGCAAAGCTAAACCTCTTTAATCTCGAATCCAATGAGGCACGATCAGCTTAACCAATCGGGCCAGGATTCAAGTCTAGATCTACGAAATATACACGGATGTAAGATTGATAATGATGTCGAATGATATACTGTGGTTGATTATTCATTGAAGATGAATTTGAATGTGTTTGAATATGATTTGTGCTAAACTGCAATTTCCCGCTTCTATGGTATGCTCATTATTTTGGTTAAAATGAGGCCTTTGGCCTTATTTCGACTCGAGCTCTTCTAAACATAAAAACTAGGATACCCTAGTCTATCTACACTACATTAATTTGAAGCATGTTTAGGCAAATTTAAGCATGAAATTGAGTTTGTTTGACCTGAGGGCCTCCATAAAAAATGAAAGACACTCATATGATTTCTATTGATGTAAGATTTGCATGATTTTGTCGTTAGTAGATATGTCAATTGCATGTGTATATGTGGATGGGTGTTGCTGCAATTAGGATAGTTAATAATGCGCATCTGTTTTGCTATTTTCATCATCATCCATCTGATCACAATTAGGTTTTGAGTTCTTAACAAAAATTATCGACATCGTTCATTCTATATGAGATATTTATTGTTGGATTTATGCATATCCTTAAGTGATTGAAACTATGCATGCTCTCGGCTCTTGTTATAGGATTAAAATCCTATCATGTACATACCTTTTCATGCTTGTTTGGGTCTCTTAGAGGCTAAATTTCACGTTAGTGTCTTCTTGATATTTGAACTACATATTACCTTTTCATGTGCATATGTGGTTCGCCATAGTTGAATGTCATTTCACATGTGAAAATCATGTTACAATTGTGCTATTTATACTTATGCGCTTTCAAGCATGTTACTATAAATCACAAATCATTTTGTATTGACATTGAATCATGTGACATCTTTGCATGCCGGCTTAGGATTAGATAATTTCCTCAATCGCTTGTTGCATCCGATTCTAAGTTGTGTGCGATCTTCATACCATTTGTGCATTACATGAATGATCTGAATGCTTAATAATACATGTTTATGTTTGGGTTTTTATGGTTGATATGCACGCTTTTAGAAATCTTGGTCTTAAAGCACCAAGTTAACCTTAATTGGACTCAAGCCCTCTTAAGAAGTTATAAAACACACCTAGAGTTTTCAAATGTCGTCGACTTCATGTAAATTTATCATCGTTAGGTCTATTTTCCATTTTTTCTTAGCTAGACTAGAATTTAGTCCAAGGGTCAAATTTGAACCCCTGTTTTTAATCCTGTTTACATTGACGTTTATTATTTTCGTATCAATTTGTTGGTAAGGATTCTTGAATTGGCCCCTTAATAAAGTTTTTTTGTTATATTGTTGGCTATGTTTTGAGAAAATTTTGTGATTTTTAGACTTCATTTAGTAGGTTAAATATTGATTGTAATGACTTGGTGTCCTACTGTTTTGGTAATTTTCCGATGCATTGTTGCTTGTTGTGATTTTTATAAAATCATGCTTAGGTCTTTTAGGAAAACTTTCTTCCCGGAAATTGTTCCATATTATGTTGTGCATATTAGGCAATTTTTTCATAGCTAGATTATTAATGGGTATCATCAAATTTTGTTGATATATTGTGCTTTGTCTGAAAACTCCTGTTATAAGCTTTCGTTTGTGGTTGCTTAGATAGTCTTTTTAGGCTAGTTTGTGTATAATATTAAGGCATATCATCTTCATGAAATTTATTTCAAATTCTCTAATTTTCATTGTCAAACGATTTTCAATAAATGGTAAACGGATTTTCCAAATTGCATCTCAAAACCACTTTGATACATATGATGTTTCCAAAAGTAAATTTTTAGAAATTCATTTCCAATACTTGATTTGATTTAGGAAAAGTCATGGCTTGAACCGTATTAAAATGCCTACAATGCTTGTGAGTGTATTTATATGAGTCCTGGGCTAGCCTTGGCAATTAAAGGCGTTCTATAGCTTAGATTTTCTTTAGTCCAAAATGTCTTTAAATCATTTTAAACTTTCATTTGACATTGTAAAAGTCTTGGTTTGGACTGTATTTAAAATGTTTGCAATGCTTGTGAGTGCATTTATGCGAGTCTCAAGCTAGCTTTGGTAATTGAATGTGTTTCATAACCGGGACATCACTTTCTTTCAAAAACCTTGTTGATGGTTTCAAATCCTTTTTGAAATATCACATGTACCCTTCATGCATATACATGTTATTCATTAAAAATACTTGTGTTTGTGATTAGCACATGCCTTGGTAATAAGTAACCTATTGACGGTTCATTCACTTGATTGATTGATTGAGAAATAAGACTTAAAATGCATGCATGTGTGTTTTATTCATACAATGCATGTGAATTTTAGATGTATGTTTGGGACAATGCATGATATCGAGGGGAAATCTTAGGGATCATATAGAACACCATATTAGGGACGTACAAGAATTATGGGTCATGTGAAAACACAAATGATCAATAATGGTTATACGTAATGAAAAATGAATTGAGTAGGTGTCTAGAAAGACTTGTGCATGAGCTGCAAAGGCCAACCCCAAGGCCCAAATTTGATTGATCTTAAACCTTGTTTTGTTGGATAATGTGATCTTGACCTTGTATCGTTCTTTTGGTTGTTTTGATATGTATGTTTGTTTCTTTCTATTATACGCTCCTAGCTATAGTTCTTAGACAAGGTTTAGATTAAGATCTCGAAAATGGAGAGAAAATGAAGATGGTGGAAGCTCAATTTCCATTCTAACCACACTTTTGTATCATTTATTCCCGACATATGTCTCGGATTCTCCTTATTTGTATAAATACCCAACGAATTGTGGGTTTTTCCTTTTTGTTTGATTTTTCATATTTCTTAGGATTGTATGATAGATTTACTATTTTCCTTGATTGTTTACTTACCGTTTCGCACTTTCAATTCAATTGATTGCCTTCTTTTAATTTTTCTTAGAAAATAGAATGTCATGAAAATGATTTTTCATGTTGGTTGCCTAGTTCAGGATAAACAATCCCTGAAAAGTAAAAAAGAAATGTGTGACATCCCGGTTTTCCAATCCTATTTTCAATAAATTGAGACGGGCATTACGTTGGCACGCATATAGTTCTTTTCCTTGAGTCGGCCACTCATATGAAAACTAATCTATCGGGTGAAGCTGGTAAGAGTTTCTAATGCATCATACTCGAGAATTTGATTAGAAAGCAACCTTTCGACCGAGCTAATCTGCAAGGGTCATTACGGCATGATTAAAATCGATTAGAGATCGGAGATGGGTCAACTCGACAAAGGCATGTGATCGGTGTGGGTGATTCCACCAGATCGCACAATTCTTGTCGATCGGCAAGACTTTGGGCCGATTTTCTATCGATTGGGTACCCTATGTTTCGTATTTGAAACCTTGAGATTACCACGACAACCGAAGATCGCCAATGTTTCAAAGATATACATTGTGGCTTGAGATGATCAACCACAAGTCAAATGCGTGAAAATTTCTAAAGGCTACCCGGTAGGTTGGGCCGTGCTAGTATCGTGCCAAAGTGAAATTAACCGTGGAATTGAGATTGAATTCAGAAATTGGAAGTCTGGGGGTGTCACAAATCATTTTAGGATCATTGACTTATCTTTAGAAGATTTTTCATGCAAGCCGAGCTTTTTCAGCATAATAATCAGAGTATGGTTAATTTGGTTCGGAAAATTTGTAGGCCCGCCTTTGATCGCGCTTTTGGGACTTAAATTGATTATATAGTCAAGTGAAGATGTGAATTGAAGTGTGGTGACATTGAATTTATTTTATGGACTTCAATTTGATTCAATTGGAAGAGAATCAAGTGGAATTGAAGAATTGGTTGTACAAGAATTGGACCCCGGCGGAAAATGAAATTGCAACCATTGGAAGAGGTTGTGGATGATTGGGTGAGTGGAGTGTGATATCACCCATGATGTCATGGTGGTGGGCCATTTTTGTGAGTTAAAAAAAAAAAGAAAAAAAGAAAATGGTCACATCTCTCTCCCCTCCTTCTCTCTCCTCCCTCTCCCGTTGGTGCATCTTCTTCTTCTTCTTCATGCTGGAACTGACGGAAATGGGGGGAGCTCGTGCGTGCAGCAACTCGACGGAAGCCAGCCGAGCTCGCCGCCGCACGCCCGTCGCCGCTAGCCGCCGCCGCACGTCGCCCCGCGTCGCCCGCGCCCGCTTCCGGTCAGCTCGCCCCTCCGTTCCGCCTCAGCCCGTTTCCCCAGCAGCAAGCCAGAGCAGCCATGGCCGTCGCACGCCGCCAGCCGGAGCTCCTCGCCGTCGCAGCTCGCCGCCGTTCGACCGCTCGCCCGCTTGCCAGCTCGCACCGCTGCCTCGCCCGTGCCTGGCCATCCCCGTCTGTCTCGGTTCGTGGGTTCCGGGAGCTGCCAGAGCTCGTCCCCGCCGCCGTGAGCCGCCGGAGCCCGCCTGAGCTGCTGCCGCCCATCCCCGCCGTTCCTCCGCCGAACCAGCCCTGGATGCGCCTCTTCTCGGCCTCAACCGGAAGTTGCAGAAAATGGGTATGGCAGCCCATGTTTGGCCCGTTTTGGCCGCCTTCCCGAGCCCGGATGCTCGGCCCGCTTTGAGGAAAGTCGATCCCGGATCCTCCCGCGAGGAAAGTCGATCCTCCTGTCCCCGTCTTTTGGTCCACTCGGTTCGTTAATCCGGTGAGTTTAACTCACTAAATCTTGATTAGAGGGTTAATGATGCCCTAAGTGTGCTTAGTCTAAATTAAGTAAGATTAGATTGGTAGATTAGTTTATTTAAATATGGATTAGATTAAGTTGTTTAATTAAAGTTAAGCATGTTTAGTTTAAGGGTTAAGTAGGTTTATTTTTAAAATAAACCTTGATGTGACTTAAAGGAATTTGTTTATGATTTAAATAAATGTTTCGAAATTGTTGAATTATTTAATAATAAATCATATTCCGAAATTATTAAAAATATTATTATTTAAAAAAAACGAAAAAAAAAAATTATTTTTGACCCCGGTTGCTCAGAATTTCGTGCCGATCGCTGCCGTGTAGTCGGATTTTGAAATTGATGATTGGCTATCATAAATTGAGCATGGATCGTGAAAAATATGGATATTATTATTATATTAATTTTCGGAATAAATTTAATTATTTAATAAATTCGAAAAATTATTTTGGGACCCTAAATTCTCAGAATTTTGTGCTGATCGCTGCTGTGCCTTTAGAATTTGAATTTGATGAATGTATGTGGCAAATTTGATGAATTTGATGAATATATTAAATAGTGGGGTTTGAAAAAGTGAGATATTGGCTTTTTGATTCGAAATTAGCGTGTCCCCACACACGTGAGTAATTTCTGGAATATTTTTAATATGAAGAAAAATGGTCGGGATCACTATTTTAAGTGGAAGCATTGAGTGAAAGATAAAGTGTCTTGGGGCCGAGTATGCTTTGGCTGTGTGATAATTAAGAAGAATCGTCGTGGGCTGTTGAGCCGGACTTACCCCTATATGGGATGCCCACGTGGTGGATGCGGGTCGCAGTTGATTCTGGGCTTATGCTCCTTCGGGAACGCCGTCGACGTACTGACGAAGCCGCGCTCCAAGGTGGGGAGGCGATGCCTGGCTATATGCCAGTAGATAGCCAAACTGCGAGTAGACTATGCCCTTGTGTGGCAGTGAATAATAATTGGAATATATGTTGAGTATTGTTGATGGGTCGGATTATGGGACGGAATTGTGTGGCATGGAATGGGACGTGTCATAACGATTTAGTCTTATAATCAGGACCCCTGCAATTGTTGGTTATATGAAAATGAATGCGTTCCGGTTGTTTAAGTTCCTATTATTATCTGTGATTGAGTGATTTGAACTGTGCTAACCTACAGGAAGGAATTGAGGCGAGGTAAGTTCTCTGTGTGATGTGGCTAGGCCACCCGGGGCGTATTTTCTTTCTAATAGGGGTTTAGGGGGTTGAACTTGCTGAGATATTGTCTCATCTCGGTTTGGGGAATCAAAATTTCAGGTCCCTGATGAACGGAGCGGCCAGATAGCTTTGGTTGGCTTTGAGAAGTTGCAGAGGTGAAGTCATAAGGATTGGAGAGCGTGTCCGACTTGTAGGTCGTAGGACAGTTCCTTTTTAAGAGTCGGTCTTTTGTAGATTGTTGGCCGTAGACCTCTGTTTGTAATTCTGTTGAATTATGAAAGTGTTATGTGGTGATTTTGCTTCCTGCTTTTCTATCCCGTATTTTATTGTCAGGGGTTTTATAATACGTTCCGCTTGCGCAATAATAAATGAATGGGGTCGGCGACACTACCTAGGAATGTCGCATTTGCATGACCATGGTGGGATGTTGGCGCGCTCGAGGTTCGGGGCGTGACAAAATGTATAGACACCTTATGTAACATGATATATTGTTAGGTATTGAAATGGCTCTAATAGAAACATTAGCGTAACTCAAGTCTCCGAACCTGGATATCTAGTTGCATAGAAATCGAGAGATTACTCCATATTCTCGATTGGGTTCTCTAGCTGGCCCCCCAAAAATGAGGCTAGTGATGACTCCTGTCTTATCTCTAGGTTGTCTTAAATAACTAGATCATATAAATAAATCTGTTATGAGAGGTATAGACCTTTAGAAAAGGTTTACGGTTATGATTTAGCATACCCAAGATGATGAAACCGATAAAGATGAAGTGATGCCATCTTTGGTGGATGTTCATTTTGAGAGGGCTATCATGATTGTAAAAGTACCCATAAGCTCACATTTACATCCAATTTCCTTTTGACCTTAAAACCGTCGATCAAGACGTGCTGCGACAACATGGTAAGGTCACAACACCTTTCGTTGTCATGCAGGGCACGAGCTTGGGAGACCTTGCAACTATGATCAAGTGAACTCACAAGAGATTCACTTGGAAGGCGAGGTGATGATGCTTTTGTGGATGAGAATCATGAGGGAGCTTTTATGATCAAGTATCCCTAAATCCAACATTTCTCCCCTTCCTTTCCCCGAGGACTAGGTGGTGAAGAAATTGTGTCGCGATAGGTATAGCTTTAAATATGATACCACTTTTAGCTCAATATAAATCATAAGCTAAAATATACTAAAATGGAACTATCTAATACTGGCAAGACCAAAAAACAAATTGATAGTAAAAAAGATAGCATATTTCTTGTTCCAAAAGGGAGATAGTTTGGATTGCGAAAAATGTTTAAATTATGACAAGATTTTTAATTAAGCAGTTTAAAAACTTTTCTAAAAGGGGTCAAATGGAATTTCTGGAGAAGTCTAATTCTTATAATTTTACTGGGAGATTTGATCAAACAAAAGTGCTTACCTGTGTAAAAAAAAAAGGGGGAAAGAAAGTAGCCGAGCGTTTGTTGAGGAAGAAAAGGGGGCAAGAAAGGGTGATGACCAATTACGCTTATAACCGTAAGAAAATTTGAATTATAATCAAAATTGATGAACATTAATGACACTATTTTTTTTCCCGATAAAAAGTAGAGATGTGGATGATTACATTGTACAAACCATTTTTTCTCTGAAAATTGCAATGTCTATCAAGCGATTTGAATATTAGCCAGCACTTTGCGTGACACTATGGCTCTCAAATCCCATACCTGCTCAAATATTGCTTGTGAAGTTGAGTAAAAAATCCACTCTAAAATAGTCGTCGCCCAAAAAATTGTTTTGGAGTTGGCTCTGTTGATCAAATGGATGGGATTAAAGATAAGCAGGATCACATATCAAATGGGCAGAAATTCTTTGTATGACATATGTTGACATTGGCGAGTCAAGTCCATGTTAATTGAGCCACTATACTCGGAACAGCGAGTCCAATATCATTATGGAATCCTCAGGAAAATGTCAAAAATTTCCATGAGATATCAGGTAAACTGCAAATGATAAAAAGAAATGCCTTTATAACCATGCAACCCAACTTGTTTCGTTAATAAATTATACCTAAAAAGATTTCATACAGTTATAGCCTACATAATGCTTTGGTTTACAAGCCACCTTTTTAACCTTTGATTAGCATAGATAATAGTTACTTTTTAGCAAAGTTTACTTTGAGCTGCATTAAATTATGTCGTGAAACATGGAGGGCCACTCCCCTTATCACTTGAAATAGGTGGATGTGACAATTGACGTCCGTTAACAAGGATTAGTCATGCAAAAAATGCACACATCCAAGTTGTCAAGAAATGCACTTATTGTGGATGAGAAGTACGAATGGGGATTGGCATGGCCTCAATGAATTTGAATAGTTTATGAATGCCAAAGCCATCTAATATATCATAGGAGTCATATAATATACCGACTTTCATGCTTTTTTAAATAACATTCTCTAAGTGACGGGATTTCTAGTCAGTTTGGCCCCTTATAAACTGAAAAAGAAAATAAAAAAAAACACTATATTCACACATATCTGATGATTGAAAAAATAATAAGGGTATTTTTGCAATTTCCTTCTGAGTTAGTATTAGTTTTAACTGAAAGAATATCCTAAAAGGGGATTTAAAATCTTGGTAAGAGGGTATCGAAAACACTGACATGCAGCTTAGAAGTAGAAAGCAAAAACAGAAGCAAAACTTAGATCTGAAGCGCGGTCATCAAATTTAGGGCTTCATCCATTACTTGTGATCATGCAACTGGTGCGACGAAGAAGGGGGAAGATATATCTTCTGTTGATAGTTGTTTTTTGGACTGCTGTGGGTCTCCTCTCTTTCTGTCTGCGCGCCAACACTGGCTTGACCTAAAAAATGACAGACATAAGAAAAATTCAAAATAACATCAAAGCATCTGCCTATACCTATATATGTTACATGTCCCAAAGAAAGTTTAGCCACTTCCCGTACAAAGATATGAATATTGATACAATCGCAATGTATGGAAAAGTGGAATGTTTATATAGTGCATTATGTATGAAGAAATTCAGGTCTCATGAAATCCTCAAATCTTCAATATTTAGAACATTCCTATGAAGGAGGATATAAAAATTGTAACACAAGTTGACTTACAGAAAATGGATATTGATACAAACGGAATGTATAGAAAATAATAATGATTGTTTAGTATATTATGTATTGAAAAAAATTTATGTCTTATGAAATCACTAAATCTTCAAGAATTAGAAAATCCCTAAAATGGAGGATCTAAAAAATTGTAAGACAAGGGAATTATGGAAAATGAAATTGTTTTTTGACCGGTTTAGAGTATAGAATTTAGAGTGAGAAGGATGGGTTATTTATGGGGCTCAAAAATGGAATCAGTTGAGATTGCAGAAAATTTTAAATTAGAATAAGATTTTTAATTAAGTAGATTAGAACTCTTTGGACTTTCTCATAAGATAATTTTAATGTGGCCGACTCTCTCTCTTTTGCAATCGGTTACTATAACAACAAAGAATCAAATTATCAATATATCTATTCATTTTTCAAATTAAGGGTGTCAAATGAAATTTCTTTCATTGAGGAAAACCTGCACGACTAGTTTTTTTTTTTTTTTTTTTTTTCTACTAGATTAGATAAACAAGAGCGCCTACTTGTGTTAAATGTTTGTTGCGGAAGAAGGGGCACAAAAAAGTAAGTGGTGTCCAATTATGATAATGACCGACAAAAAAAGAAAAAAAAGAAAGAAAAGAATCATTATGGTCGAAAGAGGCAATAGATAGAAAATGATCGCAATTGATGAGTGATAATGCCATCATGTTTTTTCACTGAAGGTAGAGATGTGCATAAGTACATTGTACAACCTATTTGTTCTTTCAAATTACGTATCTGGTAAGGCATTGCTTATGGAGTGAACTCAAGTAAAACCTACTCTGAAATAGTCATCGTCCAAACATACTTGTCTTGGGGTTGGCAGCGCTGATCACGTATCAAACAGGGAAAAAGTCATTGGATAACATGAGTCCATATCGGCGAATCAAGTCCATGTTAATTGAGCATTTAAACTTGGAACATTGAATGCAATGTCTTTATCCAATTCTTTGGAAAATGTCATAATTTTTCCATAAGATGTCATCTAATATGCAAAACGATTAAAAGAAATGCTTCTATAAATATGCAACCTAGCTTGTTTCATTGAAAGAGTTTAGATAAAATTATCAAAACTTTTACTATAGGCTACGTGATTTTTTCTTTACACAAGCCACCTTTTCAATGAATGGTTAGCAAAATTAGTTGTAACTTGTTAGCAAACTTTACATCTAGCCATAATAAATTATATCATGAGACCTTGAGAGTCACTCCTTTTATCACTCGAAATAAGTGATTGGGAGAGTTGACATGCATGTATAGGGATTGATCATGTTGAAAATGCAAACACTTAAGCCGTCAAATGTACCGATTATAGCCAAAAGATAAAAATGAGGTTTGGCATGGCTTTAATGAATTTAAGAGGTCTACGGATGCTAAAGTCATCTTATCTAACATAGATTTCAAATCATCCACGGACTTCGAAAATGCTGAAAATCAAATGTCTTTTCGAAAGTGACAGTAAACTTTTCTATACTATTTGAATCATTTATAAAAATTAAATACCCCATAAACTTGTTTACTAGCGTTCAAGCTAACACAACGACCTAAGAGTAAAAAAAAAAAGTTACTAACATGACGCATGCAGAGGCTAAGTTTTATAGTATCTTCTATACGCTTCTTCCTCTTTATCTTCTTCAAAACATGCCATTTTTGCCATCAAAAGCTCGGTTGCAGTTTCGGGATGGACCCACCAGCAGCCACAATCTGTTGCTCCAGCTGCAATTCAAGTTCAAAACGAGCCAAACCAATATCAGAACGATTCACGAATATACGTTGAAAATTTACCAGTCGTTGAAGCAGATCGGGGAAAGAGATCATCAAAACGAATTTCTGTACCCACATTGAAAAGAGCTTCGAGCTTGCTTTTCACAAGGAAGAACTCTTGTCTCATTTGTTCCAGACACTGCAGGTACCTGCAACGAAAATTAATCTCTCCCCTCATGATCTTTGAGGTTTCATAAGCCCATTCTGCTCCCACTTTCCTAATACTATTTATGGCTAAACAATTTGATACTTCTTATCAAGAAAAGAAACGGCACAATTGATTTGGGGGAAAAACTTACCCAGGAATGTTTATCTCCTGACAGGAGTTGCGGAGGTTGCGGAAGGCCATGCAGGCATTCTTAAGTCTCGGTATTCCTATGCTGTCAACCAAAGTCAACGACTTTCTCATTAGCCACTGCACAAACCTTTTTGTCTCTACAATCCAAAGCTTAAAATTTCACAGATTAAACGCCGCTCTCATGAATAGCAATCAAAGAAGGTGACGTTCTTCCAGAAAAAAGCTTTCTTCAGAAAAAATAAATGAAAAAATTTGACACTTTCATTTGAAGAAAGAAGGAAACTTTATCTATACCTACGACTGCCGCCCTCCAACCGGTCGACATGGGCGTCTACCCTTTGGAAGTCCACATCTTGCCGAACTCTACATTGGGGAGAGAGAGATTAATGAACTTTACACAGAATGAAAAACCCAGGAATGCTGAAGAGATAATGAAGAGCATCAAGGAACGGGGCAAAAGATGGAGAAAAATGAGTAAAGATGGTCGGTGTGTTTACAGATCGCTGGCGAGATCCTCGAGCAGCTTCTCAGAGTCAGTCAAGAAAAGAGACGCCACTTCCACTACAAAACCCGGGTTGCTCTCATCTTGCAGTTCATGAAGCTGTAAGTACTGAGAATCCAGGATACCCTACTCCCACCCGGAAGGCAAAAGAACAAGCACATTATAAAGCGAAAAGAAAAAAGAACATCGACGGGTCTAGACTTTACGTGAATTTGCGTGGTTCTAACCTCTTTCCATAGGTAGCTCCTATAATCAGCCAACCTCCTCTGCATCTCCGTCAGACCCTCGTCCATGCTCTGATCTGCTAACGAACTCATATGGAACAACACAAGACAGACCACTTTGTCTTTAAGCCAATGAGTTGTGGCTTTAAATAAAGAAACAGAGAAAACTTTGCAGATCCTGAGGAACAACTGTTCAACGGGAGGCCATAAGTGCTAAAGAAATCTTGAAAGCGATCTGATGAATTTAATTGCACGGGCAAAGATGGGAACTTTACTTGGTTTTGCGAATGTGGTTGGTTTGTAAGGACCAGGAACTCTTACTGATGCTTTGGATTCGTGCTTTTATGGCTGTTTTTTGGATTGCTGCGGTTCTCCGATCTTTCTGTGCCTCTGCCGGTGTGGAGAATAGAGCTTAGTGGGAGAGGAGTGGGCTTATTCAGCACCGTAGAAAAGAGTTTAAATTAGGATAAGTATTTAAATTAAGTAGATAAGAACTTTTTTGAAAGAGGTCGAATGAAATTTCTTAAATTCATCGGCGAAAACTGCTTACTAATTATTTAAATTTCTTGTAGATTAGATAAAATGAGAGCGCTTGCTTGTTTCAAAAAAGGGAAAGAAAGTGGCTAAGTGTTGGTTGAAGAGGAAAGAGCTGCAGAAAAGTGGGTGATATCCAGTTTGGATAATGACCGACAACAAATTATTGTACTTGATAGAGGCAATCAACAGAATTCTATGGTCAAAATTGATGAGCGACGATGCCTTCAATTTTTTTAAATGAAGAGTGAGATGTGCATAATTACACTGTACAACCCATTTTTTCTTTGAAAATTCTAACGTACATCGTGAGGTTTGAGTACTAGATAGGATTATGCTTGATAATATAGCTTTCAAATCTCATAACTTTATCAAGTGATACTCAAGAAAAAATCCACTCGGAGAAATAGTCATCATACATACATAGGCAGAAGGGATGCACAAAATCATTTATCAAACATGGAAAAAAAGTCTTCGGATGACATCAGTCAACATTAGCGAGTCGGGTCCTCGTTGATTAACTATTAAACTTGGAACTACTGAGTCCAATATCTTTATGCAATCCTTGGGAAAAGGTCATAATTTTTCCATAAGATGTCATCTAATCTGCAAAAGGATAGAACTATTATAACTATGCAACCCAACTTGTTTCATTAAAAGAGAGTAGAGCCGAAAATGATTTTTATATATAACTATAGGCTACGTGATTATTTCTTAATACAAGCCACTTTTTTAATCAAAACTTAGCATAGTTAATTCTCACTTGTTAGCAAAATTACTTTTAGCCATAATAAAATATATCATGAAACCTCGGGGGTCGCTTCCTTTATCACTTGAAATAATTAGACATGTCGAAAATGTATACACCCAAGTTGTCAAGAAATGTTCTTCTTGTGGCTAAGAAGTACAAATAGGAGTCAGAATGGCTTTTATAAATTTGAGAGGTCCACAGATGCCAAAGCCATGTCATATAATAAAGGATTCATATGATCTACACAGTTCAATGATGCTGAAAATTTTCACTCTAGTTCAATCAAATACCATTTCCAAAGTGACGTAGTTTCATAGTTGGCTCACATTACACATGCTGAGCCTAAGAAGTATTGTAATGGCTTCTATATGCTGATTCTTCCTCTTCTTCCTCAAAACATGCCCCGCTATTACCATCAATCGCCTGGTTGCATCTTCGGGATCAACCCACCGGCAGCTACAACTTGTTTCTCCAGCTGAAAATCAAGTTCGAAACAAGCTGACGAATATCAGAATGATTCATGGAAGTAGTTGAAAGAAATCATCAAAAAGAATTTATCTATACCTGCCTCGAAAAGAGTTTCGAGCTTTCTTTTCACAAGGAGGAACTCTTGTTTCGGTTGTTGCAGACATTGCAGGCACCTGCAACAAAATTCATCTCTTTCCTCACCTGTTCATGACATTTATGGCTAAAAAATTTGATTTTTTTATCGGAACAAACAAAAGGCAGATAACTTTGCATTACAAACAAGAGGTTTCGGCAAAAACTCACTCAGGAATGTTTTCCTCCTGACGGAAGTCTCGGAACGCTATGCATGCATTCTTAGCTCTTGATGCTCCTATGCTGTCAACCAAAGTCATGTCTTTCTTATCAACCATTGCGCATACCTTTATGTCTCTACTATCCAAAGCTTAAAATTTCACCTTTTCAAATGAAATGCCACCCTTAGGAAAAGCAATTAAAGAGAAAGTGACATTCTTCCAGAAAAAGCTTTGTTTGAAAAAAAGACAAATGCATTAGAGTTGACTCATTCATTTGAAGTAAGGAGGAAATTTATCAATACCTGGAACTGCTGCCTTTCAATTTGTGAACATGAGCATCCACCCTTTTGAAGTCCACATTTTCCGGAGCTTAATATCAGAGAGTGAGATGCAATGAATTTTTCATAGGATGAAGCAAACTAAAAGGACTCCAGGAGTGCTGAAGAGATGTTGAAGAGAGCATCAAGAAAAAAAATGACGGTTGGTGTATTTACAGATCGCTGGAGAAATCATCAAGCAGCTTCTCAGAATTACTGAAGAAAAGAGACACCGTATCACATCTTGCAGCTCCTGAAGCTCCAATACAGAGAATCCAGATTCCCCTACTCTCATCCAAATGGCCAAAAAAAGAAAAATGCACATTACAAAGCAGAAAAACAAGAGGAGAGAGAAAGAGAGGGAACCACTTTAGATTTTGCGTGAATTTGTGTGATTCTTTCCTCTTTGTACAGGGAGTTCCTGTAATCAACCAACCTCCTCTTCATTTGCGTCAGACCCACATCTATGCTCTGCTTTGTTCTGTTGTTTCTCGCCCTCCAAACAAGCACGAACAGAACAAAACCAGACACACCACTTTTTGTCTTTCAGCCAATCCGTTGGTGGCTATTGAAAATCATACAAATAGTCTCAAAGTGCAATGTCATTATTGGATTTTTAATTTATTTAATGCAATCATTGCCCTTTTCCTTAATGTTCAATCTAGTCCATCAGCTTTCCATAATAAAGTCAAATTAGTCCTCAATATTAGTCACAATTCTATATAATTATACTATTAGCCAGATCTCAAATTATCTTTTCATTTCAATCTATTTGCTAAATCAAAAAGCAATATGATATCTTTTTTATTATCATTCTTTTTGGTCTGTTATTTAGTATATTTTAATTTATAATCTCTATAATAGTAAAGCTAGCCTCATTTGGAGTTCTATTGAGTTGACATATCGAACGGGCAAAAGATCTTTGCATGACATGAGTCGACATTGGCGAGTGAAGTCCATGCTAATTAAGCCATTAAACTTGGAACCACGACTCCAATATCTTTATGGGATCCTCGGAAAATGTGATAAATTTTCCACGAGATATCATCTACACTGCCAAAGAATTAGAAGATATGCCTATATAACCACGCAACCCAACTTGTTTCATTAATAGACTATAGCTAAGGAAAGATGTATATAGTTATATTTCACCATAAAAAAAAAAGAAGAAGATGTATTTAGTTATAGGCTGCTTAACCTTTTCTTTATACAAGCCACCTTTTTAATGATTGACATAGTTAGTTGTTTTACTTCTAGCTATATCAGATAATATTATAAAACCTCGGGAGGTCACTCCGTTTTTTACTTGAAACAGGTGTGCATGACGGTTTACATGCATTTGTGTGGGTTAGTCACGTAAAAAGTGCATGGGAGAAGTACCAAGAAAATCCTAAACTTATAGTATTAGTACAATTTCAATCTTAAATCATTTATTTATGTCAATTTAATTATAAACATTTTTACATTTTGCTAATTGAGTTTATCCAACTAATTTTGATCGACAAATCTGAGAGGGCGTTTGTGCCCTTGCCCACGACTAGTGAAAGCACTTGAGGGAGACCTCGGGTCGGCAAGGGCTTGTTGGCGTGATCGAAGAGGGTAATTGACAATGTAAGGAAAACAAAGAAAGAAAAAAAGAATAATAATTAAAAATTTGGCCCTCCATCAATGATCAAAGAGGGTCGTTGACAATGTAAGGAAAACAAACAAAGAGAAAAAGAATAATAATTAAAATTTTAAGTTTTAAAAAATTGTAAAAATTATCCACGTTAATGTCAACTATGTCACATAAAACGCTCGGTGTCCACATCAATAGTTTCCAGCCAATTTATTAAAACCGGGAACCAGACTAGTTCGCATGGGAAACATCCTGCAGTTCCTAATTTTTTTGCATACTCCTAATAGATAGAGGTGTCAAAATGGGTCAATGACGCATTTTTTGACTAATATTTTGTATTAATGGATTCCATGTACATCATAAATATATAAATGGCTAAATAAAATACGTTCAAAATGTTTTAAGTGGGTCAAAAATGGGTCAAACATTCTAACCCATTTTCAATATTAAGTGGGTAGCCTAATACAAAACTTCTTTTAACTCATGCAATTGACCCAACCACAACACTTCATTACTCGCCTGTGCCTGTGCCGCCTCCATCGAGAGTATGTAGGCGTCCGTGTGCTTGAGCACCTCGAACAGCAGGTCCTCAATGAGGTGGACGAACTCGACCGGCGGGGCCACGCCGTCCCCCCGGGGGCTGGCTCCTCCTCCTCCTAGTCGGGCCGGAACTTTTTCTTCTTGGCCTCAGCATCCTCACCGGCGGTGAGGAGCGTTCGGGCGGCTGGCGAAACTCGAGATTGCAGTGGTCAAAAAGGGATGGGAACGGCGGTGGTGGTGGCGGTGATAGTGGCGATAGAGGTGGAGGGGTGGTTGAAGGGAAGATGAGGAGCACATGATATGACGTGGGGGTGGGCTCTGGAAGACGACAAGCGAAGAAATGAAAGCGCTTCGATTCTTTCTCGGATTGACGATTTTCTCCTCTCCTTTTTTTTTCTTTTCTTAATTCATCGTTTTCCCTGCTTTCTTCCTTTTTTTTATTTTAACTTGTATAATTTGTAACCTATTTATAAATAAAAGAGCTAACCACATGAAATTGGGCTCATTAAGTCCAAGTTGCAAAATGGGTTTATCAGCCCTAAGTTCTTTATAAATATATATTTTATTGGTCAGATTCTTTATTAATATTTTAATTTATAGTTTTTCACATTTTTTATTTTATTTATTATTTTTTAATTTGATTTGAAGTTTTATCCAATTAGCATAGAGTTTAAAAGTGGGTGTGGGTTTTCCTCAAATATTAATGGGTTTTAGCAAATATGGATTAGGTATGAGTTACACAAATATGAATATAGGTTAAAACGAATTAAATGGGTCAACATGGGTTAAACCATTTTCATCCCAATCAAACCCGACCCGACCCGACCCGACCCGACCCACTTAACAGGACTGCTAATAGGACTCGTATGATCTACCAACTCTCAAGCTTTATTACATACCATTCTCAAGGTGACAGGATTTCTCTAGGCTGTTTTTTTTTTTTTTTTTTTTTTGGGTAAGTTTCTCTAGGCTGTTTGGTCCCTTTTAAATTGAAAAAAAAAGAAAAGAAAATAAGAAATAAACTATTTTCACACATATCTGATGATTGACAAAATAAAGAGGCTAGTTATCGATTTCATTTTGAGTTTGTATGAGTTTTAACTAAAAGAATATCCTAAAAGTGAGTTCCAGATACATACTCGACTGGGATTTAAAATCTTGGTGAGGGGGTATCGAAGACACTGAACGGCAGCTTACAAGTGGAAAGCAAATACAGAAGCAAAGACTTAGATCTGAAGCGTGTTCATCAAATTTAGAGCTTCCTCCATTGACTTTTTAAACATGTTGACTTGTGATCATGCAACTGGTGCATTGAAGAAGGGGGCCAAAAACAAACACCTCTATCGAGCCATTACCATCGTCATTACTATAAAAATGATTCGAAATGCACAAATAATCGTGCGTTAGCAACTCAGACATGTGACCCTCGTGCTGGCAAATTCTGCGCATAAATGCATATGATTGTCTTAAACGAGTTCAGTTCAAAATACAATATTAAGAAACAACTGGGGTACACAAAACACTCATATCATTTCAACCGAAAAAAGAAAATCCTAAAAGGAGTTGAACTCATGGCCGGTATAGATACAAACAAAAAGGAGTATATCAAGCAATGAACAAACTCGAACCTCCAGTCTTCAACATACCTTGCAACTCCTCCTACAATAACCAGGTAGCTCAGGAGTCCCGATCATATATTCAGGATTCTTGGTGCATTCCCCAAGTGCAGCCCATCTGTCACAACTCTCATTCGTGTCCGTGCAGTTCCCACCTTCCCCAATTATCTTGTCAAACGAATCCACATGAATCCACTTCGTCGCTGACCATTTCTCACCTTCGATCACCGGACAACCCGCATGAAGGCTGTTTGGGTCAGGGACAGCGTCCGGTGTGAGACTGAAGAAAAGGAGCGCATCGCCTCTTCTCGGTTTCACTATTTATTCACAGGGTTCAGTCAGAGAATAACGGAAGCGCATAAACGGGCTACTATTGCAGCCATAAAATTCAGAAAAAACCAACGAATAAAATGGTGGCTTACCTGCGATCCCTTTCTTTGCACACTCAGATAGATCGTCAACTGTGCTGGAAGCTCTACGACGAGGAGGATCCTATCAGATGAAGTATAATGTCAATATGACTCAGCCCTCGAACAAAGTTCAACAGGAAAACAAAGCCCAAAGGTGTTCATTTTTATGAGCAAAACAATATGGGTACTCTCCTAAAAGATATGATGATGGTCTCCCTCAACATGCATATGTTTTTGGGTCGTAGTACTTTAACTCAACCAGCTTAATCCTGTCCATTAAAGACATTCATGAATAGTATATTGGGGACAAATCTGTAGACAAATCTACGACATCAACAAGGTTATTTTTCATCAGGAGACAAAACCATTACTTGACTCCAATACAACTGTATGTTAACAAAAATATGACTGAAAGTATGTCAAAACATGCAGGATGTATTTCTGACAAGTCTGTAAATACTTCAGCCTCTGGATACTAACCTCTGCATTGGGAAAAACTGTTTCACCGCCCTTCTCCACGTCAGTAAGATACAGGAGTACTGTTGCCAAGCGATGTCCACCTCGGGCAATATTGACTTTATCAGCAAAGTAATCATAGTGTGGATCATATTTCTGTCCATGCTCATATCTCAGCACTTGAAGGTCTTCTCCATTTTCTGAAGGTCAAAAGCACCAAATATAAGTTGTCTCACTCATCCACCACAAGAAGAAATCAAAATGAAATACCCAAAAAAAAAAAAAAAAAAAAAAACAACAGCAACAATTACTATCCATCAATACCACTGGCCACATTCTTCTAGTTCATAACCAACATCTAACATCTTGACAAAGGACAATCCATCACCAGATGACGTCACCCACTATCATTAGTCAGGACATATATTTGATGGTAGAAAATGATGTTAACTGAATAAACACTTGAAGGATTTCTGAAGACCTCGCATACCTTTCCATAACCTAGAGACAAGCATCAACAGTCATCATCTTCATTTAAATCCATTTGCATTTGTCTAAGCAAAAGCACAGCTGACCACCTCACTCCCTAGTACCATTAAGATTGATGACAACAAAGAACAACTTCTCAGTTTAGACATAGATCAAAGTAAGACCAGTGCTTTGATCATCAGCAACAATGGGTATCACTTCAGCATCAATGTGAAAGCCAAACATTCTACCTACAAGTATATCAGCTCCTGTGGTCTCAGTATTTGCTTTTACTGCTATCTGCTCAGACATAATACTTGACCTTTACTTTCGATTAATTGACTTTCAAGGAAACTTCGTAAACAGAAAAAATCACTAAATAAGGAAACTCTGTTATGACTTCCAGGCTAATTAACACTGGTACAGCTTGAAAGTATGTAAACCAATAAACTATTTCCTCATATGAAGCATTGAGTTCTTTGTTTCCTACCAGTACCATGAATAAAGCAAAATCAGAATACAGCAATCATTGATCACTCTTTGAGCAGATTGTCATTCAGCATCAAGTAAAATACACTGTAGAGCTAAATTATGGCCCATAGTACAGACTATACAAATCAGAACTCAAAGATCAGTGAGCAGATCCTTCTGGAAGGAAGAGAATTAAACAATGCTTAAGGATATAGGATACCTTTTGGGAGAAAAGTCCATGTTGAAATCTTCTCCTCTATCCCAGCAACAATAGGATCCTATAATAGAAATAATGATTTAAAACAAGCACCATGAAGGACGTGACAAGTAAATTAGAAAAACTAGAAATGGATCTGAAGAAATAGTTTTCTCATTTATCTGTAATATAATTCCCAAGTTTACAACAACGCAAACATTTGAGTTTATTAGCAATTTAGGAGGAAGCAGAAGCTGGCAGACAGCCTTAGTTCTTTTGGCAGCTCTCTTCTATTGACAATCTTGAATAAATGATACAATGTCTGGGTGCTAACATATACAGACGCAATTACAAATGCACAACATGCTGACACAAATTGCCATTCTTCCACCCACGCCCTAAAGCTAAAGGCAAATGTTCTGTGAACATATATATATATAAAGAGTGAGATTTGGCAAATTCATCGCGCCTACTGCCCTTGTAAATATTTACTTTAACTTACAAGGTGTAAAAATGAACAAGCATTTCAATAAGATAGGAATCACAACTCCAAGGAAGTCAAGTCATTTTTCTTCTCCCCCCTTCAGTACGACACAAATTTTACAACTAAAACCTAATTCCATATATACAATGGCACATCTTCATAAGCATTAAGCATAGAACTTCAAATAAAGATCCGGCAAACAATGAAGGGTAAAACAAAACTAACTTTGGCCTTAGAAATAAACATCCCCGAGCTGGTCCGAACTTCACTGAGCTTGCTCTTTCCCGACAAATTATCCGCCACCGCGGATCTCTTCAACTCTGTTTTCGCCTGTCCCACAATATCAAGCAACTTAAAATGAATACTCACAAGCCTCATCGCATGAGCAAAGCATACATTGCACCGTCCTCTATCAGCATAACCCGCGATTACTCGTTCAATTCAACAATCTGCGGAATCGAACTCAATTTCAACAAATCCGAGCAACCCGAAAACCGATCAAGTTGCAGTAAACGAAGGGGGCGCTCACCAGGGAGATCAAGTGGTCGCATTCCAAGTCCGTGAGGAACCCTTCGTACACGTACGCTCTGCGAAAAAAACAAAAAAACACCATCAAGTTCCATTTTTGACCAGACGAAAACGATGCTCCGAGCGAGCAGCGAACTGGGTTTGCTCCAGAATTTGAAATTACAAAAGAGAAAGAGAGAGAGAACGGGGACCTGGGTTTCCATGAGACTTGCTTGACCTTCGCGGGGGAGATGATGGAGCCAGCGGAAGCCGCGCTCGAGCTCGGACAGCGGACGAGGATCGAGCAGATCGAGAGCAACAGGAGGGATCGCGGGAACGAGGTTGCGGACATGATGAGGGGTTCTAGAATTGGGGATCTTGCGGGGAAGGTAGATTTGGAGGCCAAAAAAGGAGAGAAAATGTCAACTTTCTTTCTGGGAAAAGCGTTGATTTTTCGGTTCGTCCTCGGTTTTCTTAACTACCGATACCGATCCATCGTCCAGGTGATCTGTAATTAATTTCGTGGGCAGAAGCGCCCTTTCGGAGAAGCCGTAGATTTCCTCTCAAGTTTTCTCTTTCATGCGGGGGTAAAAATGAGATAAATAATTCATAATTTTAGTGCCCAATACGTAATATTTTAGTGCCCGATATGTAAAACCTCCGGTGCCCGATTTAAATGTAAAATAAAACAATTTAATAACAAGAGGGTTCAAACTCTCGACCTCTACAATGAAAAAGAGAATTTATATCAATTGTGCTGTCTATGGTTGGGTAATAATTCATAAATTTTGTTAATATGATCCATACTTTTTTTATTTACTTGATATAATCCGTGAATCTTAGTATAATGTTCAATAAGATTATTGTTAAATATAATTTTTGGATTTTTGATATTGTTCAATATAATCTCTAAATTATATTAAAATATTCAAAATGATCATTCCATTAATTCAAGATTAGGGACAACGTTAAATATTATCATATAATCTATGGATTAAATTGAACATGTACCTAAAGTTTAGAGATTACATTAAACAAATTAAAAATTTATGGATTACATTATATATTTGGCTAAAACATAAGGATTGTATTAAAAAAATTAAAATTCCTAATCAAAATAGAGTTCAGAGACTAATTATGTTATTCTTATAACGTCGTCTATTATTGAGCTACTCTAGACAACAATAAACTCATTAACATTCTATTTGGTCGTGCGAACATCGGGATGACAATCAGTAAAAAGATTCATTTTTCGCCAATGATAGTTGTGGTCTAAGCCACTTGGAAAACTCGAGACTTTTGGGAAAACTCTTTGAAAAAATGCAAAGGACTTTGAATTAAAGGGATTTTTCAAAATGTAAATTGTGTTTGGTAAATGGTAGTTTGAAAGTCTATTGTAAAATACCTTTTGTAAAGTGATTATCCGGGTATGAAGCTCGAAGGTTCCTAGAGCAGCAGTCTAAAGAAGGTTGTCCTTGTCGAGGCTCAAATTAGCAATCGCGCTGATCAAGATGCAGGTGTCGTTTTTGTCTTAAAATGGGCATGATTAAGGCCATACCACAGATTACCATGATGCTGGCGCTATCAACTATCTACTTAATTTATGTATCAGGACTTGGAAGTGCATGTAGACAGACTCAATTTTAAGGAGCAACCTTTGATAGGAAACTTAACATGAATTAGCAGTAAAAGGAATGTTTATGGCCGCTGTTCTGCAAGAAAACTTCACTCCTCTCGGTTCAACCTCTTGCTTTATTTTCTTCTTTGGCTCCAACGGAAGACCAGCCCAAATATATATTTGCGCAGTTAATTGATTCCTGCCTCATTCGTTGCATCCTGAACTTCTGCAGTTATGATTGTGCAGAATCTGGTTGAGAACTCGGACCATATACACCAGTCGAAGCAATACAAGTTTCATTTGGAACAACGCATCTCCCTTAAAGAGTCACGGTTAGAAGAAAAAACAAGCTACTCGGTTCGGCATTCCTTAGTTAAGCCCTGGACGATCTCCATGTACCGGTCCAGATCGTTTAGGTACTTGGTCGCGTTGTACTCCTCTGCGGCGTACAGCTCCTCGGAGTACGTCCTTTGCAGCAAAGGCCCTCGGTCTTGTTCTCTCGCGAGCTCTAAACTGCTCTGTTCGCCTCTCAAAAGGCATACGACCTGTATGTAAAAGATGAATCTGGTCATGTCTCCCATACTCTTCGACTCCTAGAACAAGAGTTTGAAGAGAAGAATGCTGAGAGACTGTTCTAGGAAAAATGACATGCCTGGCTCATTTGGGGTCTGTGGATTGAAGAGTGGTGGGTACATAACGAGGCCGCCAAGATCAGACGGTCCATCTGCTCCGAGTTGTAGGCACCGCCGAGAGATGGATCCACGAACTCCTTGATGCGGTTATCAGAAAGCAGAGGCTTGGCCTACAGCAATGCGCAGGTAAAAAACGACAGCGTGAATTTAAAGATCGACTCGGTACTACTGTAATCTTGGCAGTACTCGACCGAGATGGTCTCGTGAGGAATGAACACGCAAAACATACCCACATGACGAGGCTTTTCTGTGAACTATCCAAAGCTTTCTGTCCTGTGATGAGCTCCAATAACAGTACCCCGTACGCATACACATCTGTTTTCTCGTCGACAATCCCGTGCATGAAGTACTCGGGAGGAAGGTATCTGTAATCATGTTTTGCAACTACGGATTAAACGGGGCGGAAGAGGAAACATAATAATTCCACAGAATTCGCGGCATGAGAAGGAAAACTGAAGTTGTGGATTACGAACCCAAATGTGCCTTCAATTTGCGATACAATGTGATGAGACCATTGCTCCGGCAGCCACTTTGCAAGCCCGAAATCAGATATCTATACAAAAACAGAATTCATGAAAAGAACTGTGTAAGCCTGGATTAAACTCATCCTAATCTAAGCAGAACAAGCACATTTCTCTCTCATTTTTGCTTGCCAGTTCTGATAGATTATGCACCCAGACAAGTAGCACATACTAGACAGGGTAAGAGACGGCATTCTGTTCCAAATTTGTACTTCTGAAGACACTTCATAAGTCAATCATCGCAAAAAGTAGAGCTAAGAAATGCATTTATATCTCTGCAATTCGCTCACCTGGGGCTCGAAATCCTCGGAGAGCAATATATTCGCAGCCTTCACATCTTTGTGGATAATCCTCCTCTGACACTCCTCATGAAGGTACATTAGTCCTTCAGCCGTTCCCAGAGCGACCTTGTACCTGATGCCCCAGTCCAGTTTCTCCCCAGAGCCTGCAACTACGTACCAGACCAATCCTCACTCCAATTCGTCAGCATGATGAACTGAAAAATATAAAATATCCGAGAAACTTTTGAGAATGAAAGCCCAACCGTAGAGCAGAGACGCGAGGCTCCCATGAGGAGACAGATGGAGAATCAAGTGCATTCCCCCTTCGACTCCGTATCCGATCAATTTGGCGATGTTTGGATGGTCCACATGCACAATGATTCCGAGCTCAGATAAGAAATCTGCAGTCATCTCCTCTGGCGATCCCCTCGTCAACCGTTTGATCGCAACAATCTCCCCGCCCGGCAGCATGCCCTTGTAAACTTCAGCACATCCTCCTTCCCCAATTAGATTGTCTGACACAAAAACAGACATGAGAAGTGCACTGAGAGCGTGTCCTTCACATCAGATATTAAGTTCTCAGCGATATGGAAAGTCACGAACCGCGACTGAAGTTGTCGGTAGCGTCTTGGAGCTCGATGAGGGTAAAATTCCTCCAGGACGGTTTGAAATAGCTCAGGTCACCGAGCTCGGTGTCCAGGCTGGCATGGAATGCCGGCACCATGTCCTCTCTTATCCTCGTGCTCTTCCTCCTAGTGAGCTTGGGGACGCTTTTCAGGGGAAATGTGTGGAAGCGCACGGGGGATCCCTTCTTCAGCGTGCGGAGGAAACCCCGCCACTTATTGTTAGAGCCTTTTGAGAATGAGTGGCATTCGGAACTTGAGGTGCTGGCAGGGGAAGTCACACTGGGCTCTACGCCACTCAGGTCATCCTCGAAAACTCCTCGAGGGGAAGAATCGTCCGCCCTCCCCTCCATCTCCAAAGATCTTAAGTCTAGCATACACACAGATCAAAGCATCATCACACAAACCCATGAGGATGAATTACAGACAAACTCATGACACGAAGAGGGGCCGAAAGATCAAGAATCTACCATGGGATGATATGGAGTCAGAGAAACCAGCCCGGCATTTCTTGCCCTTAACACGGAGCCTTTCTCGTTCTTCTTCCTCCTCCTCTTCTTCCTTTTCTTCTTCTTCTTGGATTTCCCTGGCAGTGATAGCAGGGCCATTCCTGGCAAGATTTAAAGCCAACAATGAAAATGACAGAAAACAAAAGGGTATGTGACGAATCGAGACAAAAGCAATCAAGAACAAGCCCAAGTAACCCATGATGGCAAGTCCCAACAAACGCAATATATGCCCTAGGGAGAAGGTTATTGGAAGCGGACAAAGAACTTGTTTTTAAAAAAATATCTACAGAAGAATATATCAATGATTTCATACAAAAGATCTAGAGAAGTTAAAGGACCACCTATAAACCATTTAGGTAGGAGGAGGACGAAAGGAAATTGCGGGAAACAAGAAAGGCCTAGGCAAAGGCAATGTGATTAACAAGGTTTCTTCACATTCTGCCAACTTTTCGTCCCGCAAAGAGCTTGAACGTCACGCATATCTTGGACAAAGCTGAGCTTTGATTAAGCTAAGAAGAAACCTAGGCGGCGGCATCATTATTACCATAATTATTCTGGCTTCTTCTGCAGCATGCGCGCTAGTACTCTTACACAAACAATATAAAAACATGACAGATATTTCACAGAACCAACGTAAAAAAAAACAAACAGGAAAAAAGAAACAACGGGCACACGCAAGAGAGGTCGAACCCACACGCGCCCAACCGAGGGAAAAACCAGAGCTCTAGGGGGAGCTAAAAGAGACCTGGATGGAACGGCATCTTCCCGGACATCTTCCATCACCCTGAGGCGTCGACAGAAAAACCTCAGGAGCCCCAACAGAAACCTGTAGAAGAAGAAGGGACAGAGAATTCGGGCTGCGAACTTGTCGTCACAGGGAGAGAGAGAGAGAGAGGGACAGGGGGGGTGTGCGTGTGTGAAAATAACGGCTGGCATGATTTGTCTCTCCCTCGTCCAACGGCCATGGACAGCACTCCCTCTCCCGTCCCTCAAAAACCGGTTCTTGATCCAACCCGTCACTAAAAATCCCATCTTGGAAAGCTCATCACATCATCATCACCACCGACCGACCCGAGATCATCGTCGCCGTGGGGGATATTACGCGCATCGTATAAATATGCGAGCAGTATCCGATCCAGTGCATATCTGTCGAGACTTCCCTTCCCTCCCTCGGTTTCCCGAACTGGGTGCTTTACACGTGGACGCGCCCGGCTCTCCGGCCGACAAGCCGGAGGATGAATTTTAATATTATGGGAAGGAAAATCGTGGAGGCTATTCTTCTCGTGCTGGAAAGATACGGTGCAAACTTAGAAACGACGGCTAATTAGGACCGTCTCGCACGTCCGAAAGAGTGCGAGGGAAACTTCCGATCCGTTCGGGAGGACAGGATCACTTTTCTCGTGGAGTCTTTTCACGAAATTCGGAGATTCCACGCAATTGCCGACTCGGGAAGAACTTGCGACGACTAGCGACTTGGGAAAAAAACCCAGAAAAAAATACTACTTTTTTGCATGTGTACTTTCACGTTTTTGTTGAGGATCTACGCTTTCGATCTGCTTTTAAGTAATCGAATCTCTTGGAGGCGAAATCAATCCAATCCAATCAACATAGGGGTGATTGGTTCCTAGTTTGGTTCGATTTGGCTTTAAAGCAGCCAATGAAATTGGTCAAGTTTAGAGGAGAGAATGATTTGAATTTCATGAGAGGCAGAGGATACCTAGAGAAGGGAAAGATTGAAAGCAGAGTAAGTGCTAAAAATAAGACTGAAAAAATAGAGAATGTGTGTGCGTGATAATTAAAAAATATTAAAAATATTAAAAAAAGAACCTGACTTGTACTTTCGAGAATTGGACTTAATAAGCTCGTTTGGTCTTATCCAAGTGATTCTCAGTTCAATTGATTTGTTTTGCTCACCCTACGATGTAGAGCAATGTGAATATAATTTTTCTTAGCCCAATGTCCACATTGGGCATTGTAAATGAGCTAAATTTTGTCCATGTCGTCCTGTCAAGATTAGCCATGTTTTCTATCCAAGCTGATGTGGGCATGTCTATATTTTACTTACATCACGGATAGGTGTCGTTTGATGACCATATCAATTTAATTTTGGTTAAATTTTGGTATCAAAGGACTTGACTAAAAAATTTGTCTAAGTAAAGGGAATTGATAAGACAAATTAAAAGTAAAACATTTAATTTTTTAATTTTGAAAGTACAATAATTAAAATTAAAATAATACAAAAAGAATTGGAAAATAAAGAGGAACTTGCAGTACGATCACCCTTCAACAAAACTCCTACCAGAAAGCCATCCGTGGGGGTTGCAAAAGCCAATCTTAAAGGAGAAAATTCATAATTTTTATGATTAATTATTAATACCTTAAAATCGCATCCGTTAGCATGTGAACCAAAGAATTTCAAGCCACTTCTTTTGCGGAATATCAGCCAATCCATCCTCAAATTATTATACATATATCAATTCAGTTCTAAACTTTTCTTTTTTATCAATTTAATCTTAAATTTTTGTGCAAAATTCTAGCATAATGCTTTTAGTCAAGTTTCATCATAAATGACAATTCATTTATTACAAGCCGTCCTACTTACTTCAACGATTTCCAATAAATATTTGTCAAAAGGACAACACTACATTTTGAGCACAAATATTTAAGACTAAATTGACAAAATTATAAAATTTAGGACTGAATCAATGTCCATATAATAAATTTTGAACCAATTCGAAAACTCTCCCCCTTGTTTTAACTTGGAGGAAGTTGCCTATTACTCGTTAGCCCATCAATTAATATTTTTTTTTATTAATTAGTCGGAATTTTTTTTTCCCCTTTCCTTGCTAGGTCGTTTTCCCCTTATAACTGATGCTGAGGATTTAAAATTCTAGGATAATGCTTTTAGTCAAGTTTCATCATAAATGATAGTTCATTTATTACAAGCCATCCTACTTACTTAAGTGATTTCCAATAAATATTTGTCAAAAGGACAACACTAAATTTTAAGTACAAATATTTAAGACTAAATTAAAAAAATTATAAACTTTAGGACTAAATCAATGTCCATATAATAAATTTTAAACCAATTCCAAAACTCTCCCTCTTGTTTTAACTCGGAGGAAGTTGCCTATTCCCCTTTCTTTGGTAGGTCGTTTTCCCCTTATAACTCATGCTGAGGATTTAAAGTTTCCCACCTTTTCCCGTGATAAACTAGGGATAGAGACTTAAACTCTACGACTACATTTGGTCGATCGGATAAAAATTAGGATAGGATATATTTTATCATATTCTGTGTTTAGTAACTGTCTAAAATAGGATAAAGTCGGATATAGATGAGATATAACCCGGATAAAAAAATCCGAGGGAGAGGGTGGGATAAGGTCATATAGGATTTTTTTTATCTAAAACATAAAATTCTACGTTTTTTTTCTTTCTTTGCCGTTCACCCACAGATGACTCCAACTCCTTTGTTTCCAAAATATCGACATCGAAGCCTTTTTCTCAATAACTTTCTAGTTCACATCGAAATTTTACGAAAAAAAAATATTACAATGCATAATCATGAAATTCAATAAGAATCTATTAATTTGAAAAAGATATATTGTTTTGGACAATTTTGTGAATATAAACCTGCAAATTTGTACTTGCCTACTTTTATTGTTTTTAAAATACCTGACTTTAAATCCGTAGTTCACTAAATGATAGATTGAATAACATATGAAGATATCCAATTTTAAATCTGTAATTCACCAAATAGTGAATGAGATATGAAGAAATCTATGTATTTCTTATCATATCCTATACAGTTCTATCATGTTTAGAAATCTGTACAACCAAATGTAGCCTACATTCTTTTAAAAATAATAATAAAAAAAAAAAAAAACATTGAAGTGCACCATCTTTAACGGCAGTCAATTTCCAAGACCACAGACAAAAGCACACTTCACACCAGATGAGGACGTTTGGTTGAATCCAAACCAATGTCATTGCAAGAACCGAAACCTTGTCTCCGAGCATGACGAATTTAAATTTATTCAACATGTACAATGAAAGTGATGAGAATTATTTTTACGGGCAGTACTGCATCATTAAGGCATTTGTTTGCTGGTTGACGCAGTTAATCGGCGTGGGCGTGGCGAGTCAATAATCTCTCGAATACATCATAGAGATCCTTATTATCTGCACCAAAGATCTCAGCAGCATTCCGCAGAGTCTCCTGCGTTATAACATGAAGGAAAAGCAATGAAACCATTAGCAGCCACTAATTAGATTGTGCTCGATCGATCGATCGATCGAGAGAGAGAGAGAGTACTTCTTTAGATTGCTTGCGAGAATTCAATTGCTTGACATTTGCCAAGAAAGCAGCAAACTGCTCATACGGTAATCGGGTCCTGTCATGTCACCAAAAGAACGGTGAGAATTCAATCCTTCAACCCCCGTCCCCTCTCTCCCCTCTCTCTCTCAATTATGTGTATCAACGGATCCTGTCCCATTGGGTGGATAGAGATATTGTGGCCACAAAAGATAGTTAAAGAAAAGCCATTTCATAGAGTTCGAGATTTTAACGGCACCTCTATTTTGTGCTTTCAAGAACGCCTGAAATTTGAATGAATGAATTGTGCTCAGTAATGCTCAAAAGCTCAAGCACGTGCAAGCATTTGTATTTGTCTAAATTATAACACAACAGGAAAGTGAAAAACCCATCCATAGCAAGGACGAGTTCAAATCCTCACCTCACTTGCCGTAGGAACTCTTTCCCTTCGACTCGAGTTCTTCCTGAAACAGTCGGACAAAGAAGTAGATGAAGACAAGAGCATATGACAGGTGTAGATCAAGATCAGAAAATTCGCCTAACATAAACTCTCCCCAATCATTTTTCTTTGATCTCTGACATCAAAGATTTGAGGTCATGCATCATGCTCACCCGTTTGAGATCCTGTCTCGGAGCCTGCTACAGAACCATGGCGGATTGAGGGCAACGAAGAGCAAGTGGAGGACCTGTCATCAAACTTGTCCAGTGGGGTTGCAAATGACATGGACTGCCATCTTGGAGATGCTGCGTTAGAAACTCTTGAAGGGGACACAGATAGAGATAAACTTAGAGGAGATCCAAGAGGAGTGAGCCGAGGATTGCTCGTTTGCGAATAGAATATCAGGCCACTTGATATCCCTGGTCTCGAGTCTATACACAAGTAAATTTAGAGTGATGCTATTTTTCTTTTGTGATCATGGTACTTATCAAAAAAAAAAAAAAATCAGTCCTTTTTAAGGGGGCAGAGTCTTTCCCACTAATTGAATAAACAATATTGGTCTTCTCTAAAGAGACTGACACATACTCAATATCATTTCCTTCAAAAGATTTGGCAACATTAGAAACATTGATACTTTTTCACAGTATACATCCATCTTCTTAACATGAAAAGCATACCGTACCTAATCTTGAAATGGTATTGAGTTAAACATATACTCAAAAAATCAATAGAGATACACACCTGTTTCAGGATCATCTCCTGATGAGTTTCCCATTTCTGATAACCGGCTCTGAGCCGACGATGATCTTGAAAGAGTCTGGGAGCCATCATCATCTGAAACAATCAACAAATGCAATGAAGCAGCATCATATACGCAAACTCAATGGCACGTTATCACCGGCCAGGACATCATAAAGCATATAAATGCCTAAATGGAAGCTTCCAAGCATGCTGCACTTATTTGCCATTAACCATGATGGATTTTTCTAAACCATCAACAAACCTGATTCTTAGATATTTTTCCCCGGTCCTGTTCTATTAGTTGTTTTATATAGCTGTTTTGGTAATGTCACAACAAGGACATGGCAAAGTAAAATTATCTGTCACAAGATCAGAGTAAGACAAGGCAAGGTTGCGCAAACTTCAAGAATAATCCTTTCCTTCCATTAGAAACTGATCAGTAAACCATGTTTAAATATTTCCAAGGGCATCACGCTGAAGCTATATAATCAGTCTGAAGGACATAGTGCAAAAAGATCATACCACTTGGTGTTGGCCTGGCAATAATCTGCGGTGTTCCTGCCTGTGGTTCATAATTCATACAGAGTCAATCAAAAAGTTCATGGTCTTTTAGCTAATAAGCAAAGTAACATCTTAGGCACAAGAAAACAAATTTTAGATGCTGGATGCGAAAGCTACTCTGGGCTAACTCACTTACAAAGCTTTCATTTTCCTCTCGAAGGGACTGCATAAGCGTCCTCTGGATTACCTCCAACTACATAAACCAAAAGTTAAATTTAATCAAGCACATTCCCCCAACCATTAGGAATTGCTAAACAAGTTTCACCCTAACGAAGCATGTCTCTGCAATTATACACTTTCTGAACTCTATCCCTCGCTTTAGATGACTACTATGCGGAAGAAGACCGAGTAGAGTAACATTTGCTCACCTCCCAAGAACTAATATCCTATAATCCCCATACAACTTATAGAGCAATCAACTGTCAGTCATATGTCTCTGAGAACCAAAGGACTACATTACGGAAAACTGCACAAACAACCAAGCACTACTTCCATGAAGCGCCTCATTCAAAAAGTCTTACACCAACCAGGATTATCTGTCACCATCGAAAGCAGACACAATCAAACAAACCATCCCGGAAATAGTTCGACCTAAGAATACGCCGTTAGTGTGCTTAGTGGCGGCCCTGGCGGGAATTCAAGGGCTGGGGATTAGTAACAGCACACTAGCATCGGAATTTCACATGCCACATGGTCATCACACATCATGTCAGCCGATCCATTCCTTTTGTTCTGAAATCCTTCATACACAACGATCAAGCTGTGAAAAATTGAAAATCCTAACGGCGACACGGACATCGTTCATTTCCATTTAAACTTCTTAGGAGCTAACGTTCACTTGTAAGGATGACCGCAAGATCGTCTGAGACGATTCCTGCAGGCACCAAAAAAACAGAACTCCTCGCCGTTCGCCGTCATTCTTCACTCACGAGACCGACACGCTCGAATAGAAAATCGAATTCTCGGAGCAAGCACAAATCATATTCCCGTTCCCACAGAATCGCGCGGAAAAACAGCGTATCGGAACCAGTTCCAAACCATCAAGAACAAGATCGAGCATCAGTCGTTTACCTTCGCGACATCTCTGTTCAGCTTCTTCACAGTCTCCGACAGCGAAGCGTTCTCTCTCAGCAGCTCCTCCTGCACTCACCCCAGATAGGACAACAAAAAAAAAAGTCAAACCTCCGCCGATTTTCAACGCGGATCACGCGGACCGGGCCGGAAATACGGGGCGAGGGGAGGAGACCTTCTCGCGGTCGGCACGGGCGAGGTGATCGGCGGCGTCGGCGAGGGTGGCGTCGAGGGACTCGATCTGGGAGCGGAGGTCGGCGGCGAGGCGGTCGGCGGCGGCGAGGTCGGCGCGGAGGGCGGAGGACTCGGACTCGAGCTCGGAGACGCGGGCGGAGAGGGCGAGGGAGGTGATCTTCCGGGCCACGTCGAGCTGGTCGAAGGGGTCGGTGGGCAGGACGCGCAGCACGTCGTCGGGGAGATCGAAGGTCGGCGCCGCGCTCGCGTCCTTCGCCGCCGCCAGCATCTCTCGTCGTTTTCTGTGCGTCCCGCACGCTTGCTGTCGACAGGATTTTCCTTTTTTTTTCTTTTTCTTTTTGGGGTACTTATTTTAACTGTTGCTTGTGTGTCTTCGCTTCTGATCGAAGGAGTGCTTCGTAGTTCGTAGTGTAACAGAATGGACAAGAGCCTAGGATACCAAAGAGAGAGAAATTTGATCATATGGAGGCGAAAAATTGGAGTTCGAAGAACGGGATTTCCTGGTGCAGTTGACCTGAAAATTTAGTTCGATATCCAATTAAGTTCTAATTTTTTTTTTCAATTTGAGCAATTAAATTGTGATGCTTTAAATTAATTCTACTTGGTTTTATAAGTGGGCAATTTTGCAGTAGACCACCTATTCTGGTGGCGCTCTCACGCGAGGACACTTGACATTGGAGTTCTAATAATAAGTATTACTATTATTGTTGATATAATAGTTATTTTCTTTTGGACACGTTGATTTGGCTTTTTCAGTTATTAGAGTTAGTGGAGTCATGTGTGTTGGTTATCCTAATTTTTAGGTGTTAGTGAGACAAGTGCTTTATGTAGAATATAGATAGTTATGATGCGTTTTACGTTATGTATTTTATCTTTTGTAAAAGACTTGGTTGTTCTGTATGTATGATAAAGTTTCAGTCTCATCTCTCTTCCTTTTAGCAATTTAACGATTACATCTAAATACACTCTAATAAATTTATTACAGTTTCACATAAATCCCGTTCTCCTCCTTGTCGGTGCGTAATTTGATTCATTTCTGCCTCCCTCTTTATAAGATTGTCTAGAACGTCTTCTTGATTAGGTCGTTACTCAGACTAAGACAGGCTCGTTAAAGATCTTCGCCGCTGCTTCCCTCACTTGGTCCTTATCATGGACACGTCGGCTCGAAGCGCACCACGGCATCGTGCTTCAGCCAATTGGGCCCGAGCCCATCTGTATGGGCCGGCTGGGGCCCACTCAGGCCCTATTTAATCACGAGAGGCTTACGCGGTCGATGCCCGGCCCGGCCCGGAGACCGGGGGTCGTTGGTCAAAAGAGCAACGGCTTTGACTTTGGGGAAAACGGGGGACGGTTGCGAACGACGGGGGATCGTTAAGAGACGACTGCGTCCGCGCAACCGACGAGTGATTAGCTATCACGCGTCGAGACCAGCGAAGGTCAGTGGAACGAGGCAGGGGAGAGAAACCCTCCTTCCTCCTCCCTTCTCCCCCTCTTTCTCTCTCTATAAATTCCACCATTACCGAGTTCGTTCAGCTCCATTCGAGTAATCTCTCTCTAGCGATCGTTGTTTTGTGCAGTCGATTTCGTCGTTTGATTTGGAACCGAGGCCATGGGGACGGAGATCTTGCGGCCGCAGGACTGCTTGGCCGGGCGGATGGGAGCCGCCGCCCCGGCGGCTTACCCCCGCCGGAGGAGCTGCAGCGACGGGAGCTCCTCCGCTAATCCGAGGCCGCACAGGAGGCACCACCAGCACCAGCAGAGAAAGCGGCCCGTCGTCCCCGGCCAGCCGGAGCAGTTGCGGCCCGGCGGCCATGTGACGGGGAAGGCCGCCGTCCTCCGGCGAGGCGACGGTCCGGTCGTCGTTTCGGGATCAGGTCCAGAGCCGGAGATGGCGCGGAAGCAGGCCATCGCGCCGGGGGGGAGGGCCGTGGTGTACGCCGGGTCGGCGTTCGCCGTGTCGCCGGAGCCGAGCTCGCTTCCGCTGCCGTCGTTTTCGAAGGAGAAGAAGAAGCAGGCGCTCTTGGTCGACGATTCGGCCACCAGGGACCTCCGGCGGTTGCTCCGGCTCGATCTCCTGTGAGGAAAACCAAGGGCTCTTTCGAATTCCGCCGAGTATGGATGATCTTTGAAGATCAGATCTAGCCGATTCCGGATCCATTTTCATCGCCTCTCTCCCTCTCTCTATCTCGAAGTTCTCAATGTCTGGACCTTTCCGCGAGTTTTTTCAGGAAGTGGGGGCCGATCCGGAATTTGGAGAAACTAGGAGGAGCATGCGCGCAATACGCGCTTCTTTTGCTGTAATTAGGCTGCATTTTTAGTGATTAGTTGTAATAGTGGGTACAGACTAAGGGCTCGAAGAAGGAAGAAAATAAGAAATGGGGGGTGGATTTGTAATATTGGGAAATAGGGCAGACGGAGTTGGAGCCTTGGGGGGGTGGTGGGGGGTGTGAATGCGAGAGTTTTTCTCTTCTTGTCCTTGGACGAATCTGTGAAAAAGCTTCTTTTGCTGCCATGCCCCTTTCTGTAATCACGGAGAAGGATGGGAACTAGAGATTGTGAATTGGTGATGAGACGTTTTAGTATGAGACGTTTTAGTTGAAAGCATATCGTTCTCTTTTGATCGAGGGACAACTCAAATTCGAGGTTTCGAAGCTAATATTCGAAGCATTCTCTCCGGTCCAAGTCGGGCCGACCCAAACCTAACATAACTGATAGTTGCCTATGCCTGTCCAAAGACGATGAGTTACATGACATTTTTCTGAGCTCGGCAAGCCCGGCTCGGACTTCATTAGGTCGGGCACATGCTACATGACTAAATGCGTGCTTCTGCAAACTTATTGACAAAGGGGATGTGTGCCAAAAGTCTTAAAACATTCGACAAGTTCAATTGAGGTAATAAGACTTGTCAAATCGAGTAATTAAATACTTTCATTAAATTCATTTGTTTTTTAAAAGGCCAGAAGTAATCTTGAGACGAAACTGATAGGTTTGAAGAACATGGTTAATATCTCCGACATATGCCAAAAATGACATTGTGCATGCCCAAGCTATATGGATCAGTTCTGTCCTATTTGAACGAGAAAAATATTGATGTGTCATTTTAAATTATTTTTAAGATATGCAGTGCACGTTGCCAAAAAAAAACAATGAAATATTTATGAAAATGACAAAAAAGGGCTGACATATAAGAAAAAATACAAAACCTTTGGGGAGAGAGAGAGAAGGGTTGCCAACCCTCGACTACCTTTTTTTTTTTTTGAACGGAAACCCATATTGTATTAATACGAGTAACCCATACAACCAGCGGCTATAGCATCCGCGCTTAACAGGTTCAAGAGAGGAGGGGGCGAAAGAAGGGCCCAATTACAAGTCAAACTATTGCTATTATGGGCCTTACAGGCCCAGTTGGCTACCGCGTTTGCTTCCCTTCGACAGAATCCTATCGTTAGATGGGGAAATAGGGTTAACAGGAATGCTGCCTCTGAGAAGAGAGAGCGATTCATCCATGGCAGCAGTGTCCGGCGATTCAACGTTTCCACCAAAGTGAGATTGTCTGATTCGACGATTATCGTTGTGTTTTGGAGCCCTTATTGCAGAAGATGGCGGAGCGAGAAGGAGAAGGCTTGGATCTCAACCTGCATAGCCGATAACGCAACAACCCCTATGGAGAAACCATCTATAAGTCGGCCTTGATGATCCCTGCAAATACAAGCCATATTGCCGTGATTACTTCCCTGATGATATGATCCGTCTATATTAACCTTCAGAACCCCGAGATCTGGGGGATGCCAGAGATGAGTTTTATTTTTGACCGAGAGCTCTTGTTGCGTGCAGGAAGCCGAAGACAACCGATCTACCTTAGTGTGAGTTAGTGCCGCTTCTACCACCTGGGTCAGATTGGGAGAAGTTCCTCTGAAAATGAAGCCATTCCAGGCTCGCCAGATCTGCCACAGAACATGAGAAATAAATACCAGACGAGGTAATCGGTTTCCTTCCCCGATCGTGGACATGATCCACGAGTCCAGACGCTGAATATTGTTGGGAATGACTGAGATCCCGATCTGGGAGTGATTCCACACCTGATGAGTCCACGAACAGAGTAAGAACATATGTTCTAAGGTTTCTGGAACTTGATTTTTACATAGTTGGCAGCAGGGACTTTCTAATATATGTCTGCGATGTAGGTTGTCTCTCGTCGCCAAGGAATTGTTGCAGATGGACCAGAGGAAGACACGGAGTTTGGGTGCAGCAGGCATCTTCCAGATATTGCGCCATAACTAGGTAGGGGTTTGGTATGATGTTGAAGCACAAGAATTTGGGATACCTAATTTTGTCTGAATAATTGCATGATATGCTGATTTGACCGTAAATGTTCCTTGTTTAGTAGCTGTCCATATAAGTGCATCTGAAGTGAAGTTAGGCCTGAGTTGGATGTCTGTTATCTGTTGAATGATTGGCAAGTCGAAAAATCTATACAATAAATCTATCTTCCATGAACTGGTAGCCTGATCAATAAGATCAACTACTAGTAGAGGTTCTTCTGGGGCTTTTAGTCCACCTAGAATGCCCATTGGGAGCCATCTGTCTTCTCTAATGTTGATGCATTTTCCATCGCCCACTGACCAACTAACATTTGGTAAAATAGCATCCCTCCCGCTCAAGAGGCTCTGCTAGCCCCATGATGGGCAAGAGCCCTTGTCAGCTTTTAAAAAGGTGGATGAGTGAAAATATATACCTCTAAAAAACTTGGCCCATAAAGATAAGGGTTGATGAATTAGACGCCATGCCTGCTTACCGAGCATGGCTTGATTAAAACTCATCAAATCTCTGAAGCCCAATCCCTCTAATTCCTTCCGGTTCTGTAAAGTTTTCCAACTCTACCAATGAATCCCAAATCTGCTTGTATCATTGCTCCACCAAAATTTAGCCATTCTTTGTTCAATAACTTTACATAATGAGATAGGAATCTTAAAAACAGACATGGCGTATTGCGGAATAGATTGAATGACAGTCTTTAGCAGAACTTCTTTCCCTCCCTTAGAAATTAGTTTCTCCTTCCACCCTTCTAATTTCGATTGAACTCTACTCAACAGCCAAGAAAACATATCCCTTTTAGATCTTCCCCAATCAGTAGGTATCCCTAAATACTTCCCACATCGCTGTAAAACAGGTACCCTTAATTCCCTAGCCAAATTTTCCTGGAGAGAGATAGGACAAGAAGGACTAAAGAAAATTCTAGATTTATTTCGATTGATAGTTTGTCCAGAAGCCAGGCAATACTGGTTTAGAATATTAGATAGGTTCGACACTCCAAAGAAGGTACCATCAAGAAAGAACACAAAGATCATCGGCGAAAAGAGATGTGATAAAGTAGGACACCATTGATTCAACTTAATGCCTTTGAGTAAGCCCATATCCATAGCATTTCTAATTAGGAAGGATAAGAGATTGGCTATAAGGATAAACAAGTAAGGGGATAAAGGATCTCCCTACCTCAGCCCTCGAGTTGGGTGAAAACTCGGTAAATACTCACCATTCATTTTGACAGAGAAAGATGTAGTTGAAATGCACTACATAATTAGGTGGACCCAATGAGAATGAAAGCCTAATCGAAGTAAATAATCTTGAAGAAAGTCCCATTCAACACGGTCATAAGCTTTCTGCATATCTAACTTAAGAATCGCTTTAAAATGACGCCTCTGTTTCCTGGTCTTGAGCTGATGAATGACTTCCTGTACTATGAGAACATTGTCCTGAATTTGTCTTTCAGCAACAAAAGCACTTTGTTCCTCAGTAATCAGCGTAGGCAGCAGGGATTTTAATCTATTAGCTAGTACTTTAGAGAAAATCTTATAGGCAAAGTTGCACAAGCTAATAGGACGAACTGATCCACGCTTTCTGGGTTTGGGGTTTTGGGGATTAGGGTTATAGCAGTTCTGTTTAAAGGTAAAGGTAATGATCCAGAAGTAAAGAATTGCTGAACTGCTTTGTGAATGTCCACCTTAAGAACTTCCCAATGCGATTGATAAAATAGTCCATTTAAACCATCCGGGCCTGGTGCTTTTGAAGCACCCAATTGAAATGTGGCCACTTTAACTTCTTCGAGACTGGGTTGAGCGAGAAGTGTTGCATTCATTTTTGCATCAACCATCTGTGGACACTGTTGTAAAATTTGTGCATAACAGCGAGGGCCTGAAGTGGTATAGAGCTGTGAAAAATAAGCTGTAGTCAGTTCTTTGATTTGTCCAGGATCCCGAACCCATTGCTGATGTTCATCCCTCAATATAGTAATTTGATTACATTGTCTTCTTTGAAGTGTGGTAGCATGAAAGAACTTAGTATTGCGGTCTCCCCACTTTAACCAGTTTATCCTAGATCGCATTGCCCAAAATTGCTCTTCCCTCTGCCATGCTTTTTGAAGTTCTGTTTTTATCATTTGTTGCCGAGATTGATTCAATAAAGTAGGGTGCTGATTTGTCAAAGTTTGTAACTGGTGCTCTAATTCCATTGCTTGTTGCCTGTTGTGGGAGAAATTATGGCGACTCCAAGTGGATAAGGCTGCAGCGACCGCGCGCGCTTGACCGGGGAGAGGAGAGTCCTGCCTCGAGACAGAGTGCCAAGAGGTTTCAATGACTGAGTGACAGCCCGGATCCTGATTCCATAAAGCTTCAAAGGTAAAGTGTCTCTTTCGTCGACCCGAATAGGGTTTTGTATCTAAAACAAGTGGGCTATGATCTGATCCTACTGCAGGGATCGATCACTTTCTTTGGGTGACGGTTTTTCTCTTTTAAATTGTCAGCTCTTTTATCTTAATGTTATTTTATATTGCTCAAATTGAACGAAATTATGCACTAAATTTACAAGCTTTATGATTTAATTATGTCATAACTCAATTAGATTTTTGCAGCAAAATTTCAGTATTTTTTCAGTAGTAAGCCATTGTGAACTTTTATTTTTGAAATCTAGTAAAGAAAGGGATTGTACATCTTTCATGAGATTACAAGTTCAATTTATGTTGTAAGTGAACATAATAAAAAATAATGAAAATCAGAGATTATGAATTGTTGACGAGACTTTTTAGTTGAGGGTGTGTAGTTTTGTTTGAATTGACGGGAACTCCAAAATTCGAGGTTTGGTGGTGCACTTTATTAGTTTTCTTACTGAACCGACGAGTTCATGTTATGCTTCAGTTAAAAACTAATCCTTCCTTTGAGGCAATTGATAATTTCTTGAAAATTTTAAGTAGCCTCTTGGAACGGGAGGGTTTTCTTGAAAGAAATTTTTGGAGTAGATGGATTTAGTATCACTCCTAGCTCACCGGCCGATCAATTCTTCACCGGCCGACGACCCTGTGCTTATAAATAATTTAAAAAGTTGGTTATCTTCATGATAATCCAAGTCAAAATTTTTGTGACAAAACTAAAATACAAAATGGAAATTTCAAGAACAAGGAATATAATGTAATCTGTATATGGGCACAATTGGAAGAGTTTTGTGGAGAATGATTTTACATTTCGACGCATGGCTTTGACTCAAATATCTTTCGCTCAATGTGATTGTTAATTGATACACTTTATTCTAAAATGGATTTTAACACAGAGCCCCACCGTCATAACCTAGGCTCGTTCGTCACTACTGCCCCCACCACCTCCTCGATTGTCTGATTGCGCGACCTACGGCCCAAGGCGAGAGAGATCTCTTTTGAACGAAGCTTGCCAATGTCAACCAACCTCAACGAAGCTTGTCGCAGTCACGTGACCACCCTCAGCAAATGTCAACTAGAGGTTGGCAAGCTAGATTTAATGCCATGATCGTCCCTATTTGAGAGAGATGTGAAACATTGTTGAGAAATAGTAGTAGGCCCATCAAGAAAGAAGAAAAATATTGAGAGGAAGCGGTGGAAATATTGATGGGTTTAGTGAAATATTCCTATTGATGTTTTTTGATTTGTCAATGATGGGTTGGTTTAGTGAAGTAGTGTTATGGTTTGATGGAGTACATGAAATGATGTTATGGCCCTTTTTTGTTGTTGTTGTCATTGACGGGTTTACTGAAGTAGTGTTGTGGATTTTCTTTTTTGTTTGTTGAGAATGGGTTGGTTCAATAAAGTAGTATTATGGTTTGGTGCAGTACGTGAGATGGTGTTGTGGCTCTCTTTTATTTCATTGATGGGTTTAATAAAATAGTGTTGTGGATTTTTTTTAAGTTTATCGATAATAGTTTGGTTTAGTGAAGTGATGTTATGGTTTGGTGGAGTACAATGCATGTAAACTTCTTTTATTGCAATTCGATTGCTTGTTCATTTGGAGTGAAAAAATGCCAGTATTTACTGTACCTAATGTTCTTATCTTGTTTGACTTTATCGTCTGCTTCAGAATGTTTCTCGTGAATGATATTATAGGTCGAATTTACTTAAGTATCTTCTCTAGTTGACTCTACTATTGGAGAAAAGGAAGAAGGTGTATGGTTTCAACCCATCAAATTTCAAACTGTAAAAAACATTCACTTTATTCCCATAAACTAAATACATATACATGTACAAAAGGTGTCAACAAATACAATATATGTTCAAGATAAATCCTATGGCAAACTTATGACATCCTTCACCTTCAAACTCATCAATAGTGTTTGTGGGTTAAAGCAAAAGAAAGTATATTTATTTTTCACACAATTGAAGGACGTTGATCTTCTGGTTAAGACAATGTAAACTATTTCAATTTTCCTTGGACTACTACGTCACTAGTCTCCATCACTTTTGATTTCGCTATCGCCATATTCAAATTCTTTGTGAATGGCCAAATCCCACATCCTTTTATGGACAAAGTAATGACCCTAAAGACCACACGGCTCCATATGAAGCTTAGATTTTACATCAACTAGGCAATGACAATGAACTCAAAATGTTCTTCCTGATTCCTTGGAGTTTAGTCAATGCATCAACCATATCCATTCGTTCCCTCGGCGACTCAAAAGAGCAAGCCACTCCTATTTTGATGATCGAAACCAAACACTCTAGAGTGCTACACCAGCTTTTGTCATTGCCATCTAGAGTGATGGTTTTTCTTTTCTTGGACTCTTGGTTAACTTGAAACAGAATGGGATCAATTACCTTTTCCACTTGATTTGCTAGAGTTGCCTTTGCAAAGCAATGAAGGTTTAGCCCATTTTCAAACATGTCATCAGTTGGCCTCTTGCCTATGAACATCTCCAAAATGAGGACTCTGAAGTTGTACAAATCTCCTTTTGTGGATATTGAACTTTCTGAGAATAGTCAACAGAGCATAGTCATGCATAGTAAATAATTGAGATTGAAATATAGTCTAGTGATGTTTCGTGCATTTGCCTTTTTATTGAAGGATCGATCTCCAATTGCCTATTCGATATGAGGAAATAAATTGAAAGGCTAAACTTTTGTGTCATTACCTGGAGCTATGTAGCCAAAAGATCCTTTTACTCCTATAGAACTTGCTTGATCGACCAATAACTTATGTGTTGCTTCTAAAAGGAACCTAGCAAGTCTGAAATGACCGGACATGCCTGAAATCACCTACATGTCCGGTCATTTCTTCATCAAGAAGGACATTGCTTGGCTTTAGATTGCAATGAACTATTGGCGTTTCACAGTAATGATGGAGATAATCTAGGGCGCAAGCAACATCAATGGCAATATTCACTCTTTCAAGTAGACTCAACCTGCTTCTTGCCGTATACTGCGATGTAGTTGGGTGCAACCATTCATCCAAGCTCCCATTCGACATGAATTCATAGACCAATGCCTTGAAATCATTACCATTAAAATCAAACCCTGAACATGGCGTGAGTACCTTCACGAGATTACGGTGTCGGATTCTTCTCAAGGCCTCGCACTCGATTATGAAGCTCTTGGAAGCTCCGTAACGTGTAAGATCAAGAATCTTGATGGCCACAATTGACTGAGTCCGATAAAGAAGTCCTCTATACACGGACCCAAAATTGCCCATGCTGAGCAAATTGGTGGAAGAGAATCCACTCGTCACTTTTAGTAGATTGTGATAAGAAACACACAAAAGCCCATTTTCAAAAGAGCTTGAAGCTAATGTGTTCTTATTGTGTCTAAACCAGAAGAAGTATAAGGAAGAGAGTACGGAGGCTACTCCTGCAAGAGCTGAGACTATGGATATTAGGATTTTTGCGATTCCACTTATTCTCACATGTTTGGACTCTTTGCAGTCGCATTTCGGTAGTTGAAAATTTGGCAGACCCCCGCAAAGCTTCTTGTTTCCAACAACTGAAGTTGAAATGACACTTCTGAAAACTCCTCCTATAGGCAATGCACCCTCGAAATTGTTGTAAGATAGGCTCAAATTCATCAGATTCAGTGACCCTAGAAATTCCGGGATATGGCCAGACAATCGGTTGTTGAAAACATTCAAATCTTGAAGGCCTTTCATGGAACTCATAGTCAATGGCATGGCCCTTCAAAGAAATTATCTTGCACATATAGGCTTTCCATGCTTAGACAACTGCCAATACTGCTTGGAATCTATTGAGATAATTTGTTCCCATCAAAAGCTAATGTGCCGAGATTTGTCAACTTTCCAACCTTTGTCGGAAGGGAGCCGGTCAAACTATTTTGAGACAAGTTAAGATAAAAGATGAGAGGCCCATAATTTCCGGGGGGAATGTTACCGCTGAGGTTATTGGTTGAAAGGTCTAGGACAAGTAGGTTCTGGCAATTTCCTAAAGACGATGGTATTGGGCCCTGGAGATTATTGCTATCCATGTACACTTTAGTTAACATCCTTAAATTCCCGATAGATTCTGGTATGTTCCCGAAGAATTTATTTTGACCAAGATCCATAATCCCCAATTTGTTTAGGTTTCCAATCTCCAAAGGAATGTTTCCCAAGATGTTGTTGTACCCCATGGCCAAGATTTTCGAATTGATGAGATTTCCAATTCCAGAAGGTAAGGTTCCAGAAATATGGTTCTTGTGCAACAAAAAATGTGTAAGGGTGATGGAGAGGTTAGTGATACAATCGGGTATTGGTCCTCCGAAAGCATTGGCCTCTATACCTAATATTTTCAAGTTTGTGGAATTGGTTAAAAGAGCAAAGGAAATCCAAATAAACAGATTCCCCGCTTCCTAAGTTGTTAAGGCCAATTTCAAACCAATAGTGTTCTCTCATCTTTGAGAAAGAAGGAACTTTCCTAGTAAAGTTGTTCCACCCAATTACGAAGATACCAAGATTAGAGGCATTGGTTATTGGCTCAGGAATGGGTCCAGTGAGGTGGTTTTCAAACAAAAGGATATCCTTGAGATTTGGAAGAGTGAAGCCTAAATCATTGGGTAAGCCCCCCTCTAATTGATTTTTTTTTCAGCATAAAGGGATTGAAAATCGAGATAGGAATTGTACCTACAAATTTATTGAAGGCGAGACTGAGGAAGGATAGATTTCTTAGTCGGCCGAGAGTCTCTGGGATTGTACCGCCGAGATTATTTTTCCCCATTCCGAAGAATTGAAGAAAGGATAAGTTTCCCAATGATGGCAGAATGTTTCCAGTCAAGCTGTTACCTTGAAGTTGAAGTTTTTGGAGCATAGACAACGACCCAAGCTCTGTAGGAAAATTTCCTTCCAGCCTATCGAAACCAAAATTAAGAACGAGCAAATTAGAGCAATGGGAGAGATTTGAATGGATTTGTCCACTGAACGAGTTATTATTAAGGAACAACTCGTGCAACCGAAACAAGCGGCCAAATTGCAGGGGAATTTCGGAGCGGAAACTATTGTTTTGCAAATAGACTTTCCTCATAAAGCTCAAGTTACCAATATGGGGTGGCACAACCCCAGCTAGGTTCTTGGAGTGGAGGTCTAGTATGGTGACTCTTCAGTGTCTATGACCGCATGTGACACCGTACCACTTGCAGAAGTGGCTAGAATCATTCCATGAGCTCAAAACCCCACCGGGATCAACTATCTGAGCCTTGAATTCCAGCAAAGCAAGCCGATCAGTCTCGTTCTTGCCAGCTTTTACTAAAGATAAGACACTCCCTAATAGAAGAATGATGGTAGTAAAGCATGAGAATGACCCAAATAAAACTCGACCTCTATAGGGAAGGTCCATAAGGATTTGTAGGAAAGCGCACTCAGCTCGAGTCTCTTTCTGTTTTCTTGCAATGTTGTTTCGAAACGATTCGGGAATATATAATAGCGGGCAGCAACATGTTCTGTCATACTAAGGCATGTTAAATTCATCAATTTAAGAATAGTCATGAGAGATCTTTCCATGGTCCTTTCAATTATAATCTTGGTATCTTCGTAATCGGGTGGAACAACTTTACATTCCCTGAATTTACGAGCCGTTTAGTAGGGGGTGACGACTTGAGCCTTTTCCGTACATATAAAATCTTAACTTTCCATTACTCAAAAGCATAACAGTATTAATTATACATGTAAGCAGATTTATTTCACAATTTATAATCAACTTTAATTTCATTTTTCAATTATAATATATATCTTTTCTATAAATTATACATTGTGGATTTATATTTAAAATTAAAAATAGCGCTCGTATAGAATAGAGAGCAAAATCTCTACTATGGTGAAGCAGAATTTATTTCAAAATAGTACCTCTGATATTAATGTTGTATCCGCGTTTAACTTGTTACATTGATATCCAAATTGGATTTTTCTTCTTGAGTACTTATAGGCTAATTATGAATTGATAGTAACAAAGCCCACCGCTATTATGTCATTATCTTTAACTTTTGAATATAGTCATATTGTTATTTAAAAAAATATTATTGGAATTGTAAACAACTTCGTACGTATTTAATCCCAAAGGCATATAACTAGTGAAAAAAGTAAGCAAGTTGTAATTGGCATATGATATTTAATTGAAAAAGTGTGATAGTTCAAGTCAAGTAAAGGATCCTTCTTCCTTTGACAAGGCATAGTCGAGACAGTTCACATGGGAAAAGCCATGGGAACATCAATCTGTTTCGTCCAGTCAACCTTTCTTTTGCTTTTATTTCCCTAGAATCAAGGAATTATAAACAAAGACCCAATTAGTGAAATTCATAATGCCAAATTTGACCTTATGGGTGAAGATGATCCTTTGGCATTGCCTCAAAGTGCACGGCAAGCCAAATTTGCCTCCCATGCTGACCAAATTTCCTCCGTGTGTAGGCCGATTCCATTGCAATTGGATTTACTTTCTTTAATTAACTTCAAATGATCTTTTGATTAGTCGTGTTGTCCACGGAAAAAAAAAGGAAAATAATTTTAGGGTTGTTGAATCTTTTCAGTGCGATGTGACTAAAGAAATTATTGTTTTTAGCAATCGCCTAAGACCAATTAGAACTAGACAGACAAAAAATGAACATTAACCATCTTGGGAATAATACTGTTACTAGGAAATAATCAAGATTCTTGTTGCACAACATGATCCTCATCCAAGGCGAATCAAACAAGAATGACATGAGAAGGCAATGTGATTAGGTCATGTGAAACAAAGAGGACCCGTGGAATTACTTTGTGTCCTCTGCACTAACTATGCATTCTTTAAGCAAAGTCTTGGTCAACAAATATAAATTTTATATTGGATTAGATTCATATGAATAGAGTTAGTACATATCACCACTAGACCATATACTTTGTAAGAAGAGAAATACTAATTAAGTGCAATATGCCAAAATTTTGTTGTTGCATTCGTAGTAATTAAATAGTATGCCAAAAAATTTGAGGGTAGAAAGAACAAGAAGGTGATGAAATTAGAATAGTGCAAAATACAAAAATTCTCGAATGAGGTATGTTGACCCCAATTAATTAAATTTGGAGCTAAAGGGATTTCATTAGAAAAGGCTATGCAAATTTAATGACTTGATGAAACAAAATAAATGTTAAGAGGATTTGACCGGAAAAAAAGAAGAAGGAAGAAGTACACTCCAAGTGTCAAAATTTGGCATGGAGGGACACTTCTGGTAAGAAATTGATTTCTAGAAGAGAAATAGATTTTTTTATTTCTATTTTTAGATGAGTTTGATAACGACACAAAATTTCTACTCTAAAAATAGAAATTCAATTGATAATGACACAAAATTTCTACTCTAAAAATAGAAATTCATTTGATAACGACACAAAATTTCTTCCTTTTGGTTGTCGGCGGCGAACGGCGGCGGCAGCGGGATGGCGAACGGCTCTAAAAATAGAAATTCATTTGATAACGACATAAAATTTCTTTCTTTCGGACGGTGGCTAGCGGCCGGCGGCGGCAACAACCGGCGATCGGTGAATGGTGGTCGGCGGTGACGAATGGATGGTCGGTTCATAGTAAGGATGAACGATGCGAAGAATTTTTATTTCTCGGTTCTGTTTTAGAAATAGAAAAGTATACAATTTTTATTTATGATTTCTATTCCAAATCTATTTCTGGAACAAAAATCTATTTCAGAAATAGAAAAAGGGAATAATTTTATCAAACAAGTTTCTATTCCAAAAACAAGTCTAGAATAGAAAAATTGTTTCTGGAACAGAAATTGTAGTTTGTCATGCACCCCCTTAAGTGCCATAAGTTAGGAAAGTGACAGTTAGGCTGCGCATGACAACGATTCTGTTCCGGGGAACAATTTATGAATAAAAGAACCCATTTGGTAACTACATAAAATTTTTACTCTTGAAATAGGAAAATAACATAAATGTGTTTGGTAACGCAATATTTTTTTTTTTTTTTTTTTGTATTTATTCATTTTTTATTCTTGCTCAACGGATCGCCGACCGTCAACCGTTGCCACTTGATGCCGCTCGCCGCCTGTCGCCGCCCGCTGTTGCTGCTGCACAGCAGCGGGCAGCGGCTAGTGGCAGCAGCTGTGGCGACGATGGCGGTGGCGGCTCCGGGCGATTGGAGGTGGCCGCGGCAAGAAAGAGAAAGAAAAGAACAAAAAAAGAAAATTGACTTATTTCTAGAAATTGTTCCTGGGAACAAGAAGCAACGTTCTTTTGTTTCTCAAAACTGTTCCCGAGAACAAAAAATTAGAGAAATTGTTCCCGGGAACAAATGTTTTACCAAATAGGTTTTTATTCTTTTTTTGTTCCTGGGAACAAATGAATAGAAATTGGGAGAAACAGAAACGTTACCATGCGCTGCCTTAAGTGCCAAAATCATAGCAAAAATGGATCATTTAAGTATCAATTCGGCAAAAATTTGGCCAAAATACTGACATGGTCATTTTTCAGTGAAATAGGTGCAAAACAGCATTGGTTTGCACACTAACGTGGCTAGACAATGCTAAAACGACGTCGTTTTGGTGTTGACATGGTAAAAAATTAATATAAAAATTAATTAAATTAAATTTAAAACTAATTTATTTAAAACATTTAAAAATACAGATACAATTATTTAAAAAAAAAAAAAAAAAGAGAGGGGAAGGGAGGCGGCTCGGGGTTTGAGCCATCCCCGCCGTGTGTATGCCGGATCGGCATTCGCCATGTCGCTAGAGCCGAGCTCGCTTCCGCTGCCATCGTTTTTGAAGGACAAGAAGAAGCAGGCGCTCTTGGTCGATGATTCAACCAGTAGGGACCTCCGGCGGTTGCTCCGGCTCGATCTCTTGTGAGGAAAAGCAAGAGCTCTTTCGAATACCGCCAACTCCAAGTATAGATGATCTTTGAAGATCAGATCTAGCCGATTCCAGATCCATTTCCATCGCCTCTCTCCCTCTCTCTAGCTCGAATTCTCGAGGTCTGGACCTTTCCGTGAGTTTTTTCAGAAACGGGGGCCAATCCGGAATTTGGAGAAACTAGGAGGAGCATGCGCGCAATACGCGCTTCTTTTGCTGTAATTAGGCTGCATTTTTAGTGATTAGTTGTAATAGTGGGTACAGACTAGGGGTTCGAAGAAGGAAGAAAAGAAAAAATGGGGGGTGGATTTGTAATATTGGGAAATAGCGTAGACGGAGTTGGAGCCTTGTGGAGGGTGTGAATGCGAAAGTTTTTCTCTTCTTGTCCTTGGACGAATCTGTGAAAAAATTTCTATTGCTGCCATGACCCTTTCTGTAATCGCGGAGAAGGATGGAAACTGGAGATTGTGAACTGTTGATGAGACGGTCTAGTTGAAAGCATATCGTTCTGTTTTGATCGAGGGACAACTCAAATTCGAGGTTCGAAGCTAATCTTCAAAGCATTCTCTTCGATCCAAGTCGGGCCGACCTGAACCTAACATAACTAATAGTTGCCTATGCCTGTCCAAAGACGATGAGTTACATGACATTTTTCTGAGCTCGGCAAGCCTGGCTCGGACTTCATTAGGTCGGGCTCAAGCTACATGACTGAATGCGTGCTTCTGCAAACTCAGGTGTTGGCCCTAACGATCTCATGAGCCGTCTGGTCTATGATTAAGTTTAACCTGCATGGTAACTTCCCTAAGATGGAGAAGAAATCGTTGATGGAGGTCAGTGATTAGTAACTTCGAAGCTGATCTCCAAAGTTGATGGAGGTCGTTCTTTGCTCACCTTGCGTTTGTCTATGTAGGTCTCACACTAGATTAATTACCAATTAGATGAAGGGGAATGTTTGGTTCCGATGACATAGATGAACGATTTAGTAAAATATATGTTGTTGAGATCTTGGGCCTCTGGATTCTAGTGAAACAATGTGATTATTGGATTATGTTTTTTTTTTTTTATAAACTAACGAGATAAATTGGTAATTATATAACTTTATTTTTTAAACTCGACTTCTGACAAGGAAAGCTGTTTGATAGATGAATATAAATAAGAAAACATGGTTACTCGCATACTTATTGACAAAGGGGACGTGTTCCAAAAATCTTAAAATGTTCAACAAGTTCGATCGAGGTAAGAAAACTTGTCAAATCGGGTAATTAAATACTTTCATTAACTTCATTTATTTTATTTTTTTAAAGGCCAGGAGTAATCTTGACTAAACTCAAGGTTTGAAGAGCATGGTTAATATCTATATAAAAGCCCGACATATGCCAGAAATGACATTGGTAATACCATATAACTTGTGCATGCCCAAGCTATATGGATTAGTTCTGTCCTATTTGAACTAGAAAAATATTGACATGTCAATTTAATTTAATTTTTTTAGGATATGCGGCGCACATTGCTCCAAGAAAAATGAAATATTTGTGAAAAGGACAAAAAAGGGCTGACATATAATAAAAAATACAAAACCTTTTGGGAGAGAGAGAGAGAAGGGTTGTCAACCCTCGACTCCCTTGGACACCGATCACTCTCTTTGGGTGACGGTTTTTCTCTTTTAAATTGTCAGCTCTTTTCTCTTAATTTGTTATGTCATTTGATATTGCTCAAATTGAACGAAATTATGCACTAAATTAACGAGCTTTATGATTTAATTATGCTATAACTCAATTGTGTTTTTGCAGCAAATTTTCAGTATTTTTTCAGTAGTAAGCCATTGTGAACTTTCATCTTTGAAATCTAGTAAAGAGAGGGATCGCCCATCTTTCGTGATCCCCATCTTTCATGAGATTACAAGTTCAATTTATGCTGTAAGTGAACATAATAGAAAAATACTGAAAATCAGAGATTATGAATTGTTGACAAGACGATTTAGTTGAGGGTGTGTAGTTTTGTTTGGATTAATGGGAACTCAAAATTTGAGGTTTGGTGGTGCATTTTATTAGTTTTCTTAGTTGAACCAACGAGTTCATGTTATGCTTCAGTTAAAAGCTAATCCTTCCTTGGAGGCAATTGATAATTTCTCGAAAATTTCAAGTAGCCTCTCGGAACGGGAGGGTTTTCTTGAAAGAAATTTTTGGAGTAGACGGATGATCGATTCTTCACTCCTAGCTCACCAGCTGATCGATTCTTCACTGGCCGATGATCATGTGCTTATAAATAATTTAAAAAGTCGGTTATCTTCATGATAATCCAAGTCAAAAGTTTTGTGACAAAACTAAGATACAAAATGGAAATTTCAAGAGCAAGGAATATAATGTAATAGTATACGGGCACAATTGGAAGAGTTTTATTGAGAATGATTTTGCATTTAGACAAAGGGCTTCGACTCCAAGATCTTTCGCTCAATGTGGTTGTTGGTTGATACACTTTATTCTAAAGTGGATTTTAACATGGAGCCCCACCATCACAACCTAGGCTTGTTCGCCGCTACCGCCCCCCCACCTCATCGACCGTCGATTGCGTGACCTTCGGCCTAGGGCGAGAGAGATCTCCTTTGGGCAAAGCTTGCCGATGTCAAGCAACCTCAACAAAGCTTGTCGTAGTCGTGTGACCACCCTCAACAAATGTCAACTAGAGGATGGCGAGCCATATTTAATGCCACAATCGTCCATGTTTGAGAGAGATGTGGAACATTGTTGAAAAATAGTAGTAGGCCCATCAGAAAAGAAGAAAAATACTAAGAGGAAGGAGTGGAAATATTGATGGGTTTATTGAAATAGTGTTGTGGATTTTCTTTTTTGTTTGTTGACAATAGGTTGGTTCAATGAAGTAGTGTTATGGTTGGTGTAGTATGTGAAATGGTGTTGTGGCTCTCTTTTTTCTCACTAATGGGTTTAATGAAATAGTGTTGTGGATTTTTTTTTTAGTTTATCAATGATAGTTTGGTTTAGTGATGTTATGGTCTGGTGGAGTACAGTGCATGTAAACTTCTTTATTGCAATTTGATTGCTGGTTCATTTGGAGTGAAAAAAATGCCAGCATTTACTGTACCTTATGTTCTTATCTTGTTTGACTTTATTGTCTGCTTCATAATGTTTCTCATGAATGATATCATAGGTCGAATTTACTGAAGTATCTTCTCTAGTTGAGTCTACTCCTGGAGAAAAGGACAAAGGTGTATGGTTTCACCCCATCAAATTTCAAATTGTAAAAAACATTCACTTTATTCCCACAAATAGAATACATATACATGTACAAAACATGTCGACAAATACAAAACATGTTCAAGATAACACACTATGGCAAACTTATGACGTCCTTCACCTTCAAACTCATCAATAGTGTTTGTGGATTAAAGCAAAATAAAGTATATTCATTTTTCACACAATTGAAGGACGTTGATCTTCTGCTTAAGACAACATAAACTATTTTGATCTTCCTTGGACTGCTACTTCACTAGTCTCCAACACTTTTGATTTCACTATCACCATATTCAAATTCTCTCTAAATGGCCAAATCGCACATCCTGTTCTGGACAAATAATGACCCTGAAGACCACATGTGTCACGCCCCGATCCTCCGAGCGCGCGCACATCCCACTTTGGTCGATTCAAATGCGACTTCCCAGGACACATCGCCGACCCATTCAATTTTATTATGCATGCGGAAGCGAAACAAATCCCCTGACAACTTTTAACTTGGGATAGAAAAGCAGGCAATCAATCACAACCAAACAAGCTTTCTTATAAACACATAGGTTTATATACAACATTGGATTGTCTACAAAATAGACAGGCTCAACAGCTAGGGAACTGTCCTATGACCAACTTGTCAGACACGTTCGCCGATTCTTCAGCCTTCACCTTCCGAACTCTAGGACTTTCGGTCCTCCACGACCGTCATCTAGGGACCTGAAATATTATCCCACAACCGGGATGAGACTATGTCTCAGCGAGTCCTACCATCTAAAACTCAATTAGGGAGAAAATACGCCTCAGGGCGCTCTAGCCACACAAATAGAATAGAGGGCTTACCTCGCCTCAGTCCCTTTCCTGCACGTTAGTACAATTCATATTCAAGCAATGCTCGCACAAGCTGAAACTACCGACATACCCATCGGTCTATCAATTCAGTCAATCCAATTGATATCATACGATCCACACATCTATCAATTCATATCATCTATTAAACCATACCATCTATTCATCCATCAATACAATTACGGCTCGCACAAGCTGAAATGGATGCAATGCTCTCACAAGCTGATATAGATGGTAGCTCGCACAAGCTGATATATACATAGATGATAGCTCGCACAAGCTGATATATGGATCGTTGCTTTCACAAGCTGATATATATATAGATCGTGCTCGCACAAGCTGATAAAACGATCTTAGCTCACCAGAAGCTGCCGCAATATTCAATATAGTATACTATAGCTTACTAGAAGCTGCCATATATATATATATATATATATATATATATATATATATGTATATCATAATTGTTTGCCTAAGCGGATACATATATATAAAACAATTGCTCGCCAAAGCTTATTATTCAATAATAAACCAACTCAAATCTCAATTCAATCAATCAATCAATCCAATCGATTCAAACTGGTCATACAAACCAATTACGGTGCTAAAAGCTAACACCGGGTATTTTCAAGTTAAATACCACAACTTCATGAATTTCACACAATTCCACACTTTTGGAATTATTCACCATAATCATCAATCACTCAATTTCTCAATTTAAACATACAATTAACACAAACCGACCGCACTTTGCGATCGCGCGAAATTCTAACGACCGGCCATCTCGGCATAATTTTTGAAATTATTAAATAATTAAATTTAATTCCGAAAATTAAATAATTAAATATTATTTTATAATAATATAATTTAATAAAATAATATTTATAAATTCGAAATAATTATTTAATTAAAAATAATTAATTAGGGCTTAAACTAGATTACACTAATTTAAACATACAATTAGCCCTAATTAAATATCCATTAAACTAATCACACAACTAATCTAATTTAAATTAAAATAATCTAATCTAACCACCTAAATCTAATTAGACTAATCTAAACACCCCTTAAGCATCATTAATTCACTAAGCAAGAATTAGAGGATAAACTCATCGGTTTAACATTCTGGCGAGTCCACGGCGAAGGCGACGCCAAGGCGGTCGATAAACCCCAAAGCGGCGACACCAACGGAGGCCGGGAAGACACTGAAAACGGGCCTCGAAGTCTCCAAAACCTTGCTGTCTTCTGCTTCTGATCTGGACTGAACTGCAGAGAAGAAACCAGCAACTTCAACGGCGAAAACGGGCCGATCGGAGCTCCAGCAAGCGGGTGGTTGGCAACCAATGGCTCCCAGGGGTCTTGGGGATCTTGTAGGAGGTTGGGATGGACAAAGGAAGGGTCGGAAAGGGGCGAAACAGCAAGAAAATGCGGAACAGGCGGAGCAGGGCGGAACCAGACGGTCCGGTGAGCGGCAGCTTCTCTCAGGATTTCGGGACAGCCGGAGAATCGTTCCGGCGAGAGACAGGGTGCTCCGGAACGGGCTTGATGTCCTCGTCACGGACGTGGGTGGAGCATTCGCTGATTCATCCGGGAAGTTAACTTTTTACTCGGATCTTTGGCGAAAGGTCGGCTGGAGCAGAAACTGGAACGAGGGGAAAACAAGAGAGGAAAACGGCCGACGGTGGCCTTCCGGGCGTGCGACGATGGAGGGGCTGGTGAGCTCGGTTTCCTCTGGTTCTCTTGAGCTTTTACTAAGCCTCAACCATGGAGAAAGCCATGAATGAAGGAAGAAGATGGTCTGCAGAAGAGGGGGGCCTCCTTGGTGGCTCACTAGAGCTCAACACTTGTCTAAACCTCATTTGCTTTGCCCCCACCATGACATCACATGACATCATCCACTCCCTCTCCTCAATCTTCCTCCACAACCTTGCCAATAGGTGCAAAATAGCTCTTCCCCCATGGTATACGAATTTCATACATTTGTACATCAAATTCAATCAATTCTCACTCAGTTCCATCCAATTGAAGCTCAATTAAATCAACCCATGTGTCCTCGGCCTTCTCATGACATTTCCCCATCAAATGATCCAACTTGCATCCCGAAGATTCGATTAAAAACGCTCCTCTGAGAATCCCGAACAAAAACGGCATTACTTTGCTTTTCCGCCAAAAATCTCGGTTTGTAGAAAAATCTTTCCTAAAATGAATTGTGACTTGATAGAACTTCCAATTTCTATAATCGGGTTCAATTTCACGGTTAAATTCAATCTGGCGCGACTTTAGCACGTCCTAATCTACCGGGTAGCTTTTAGGAATTTTCTGTGCAATTGATCTGTGGTTGATTTTCTCAAGCCACAAAGTGCATCTTCGACACATTAGCGACTCTTGATTGTCGTAGAAATCTCGAGGTTTCAAATACGGACACAGGGTACCAAAACGATAGAGAAATCGGTCTAGTGTCGATTAACAAGAATTGTGCAATTAGGTGGAATCACCCATACTGAATTACATGGTTCTGTTGAATCGACCTATCTCCGGTCTCTAATCGGTCTGTGCCGTAATGACCCTTGCAGATTAGTACGGTCGAGCAGTCGTAACCTGGTCGAATTCTCAAGTCTATTGCGTTTAGATTCCTTAACGGCTTCACCTGATAGACTAGTTATCTCGTGAGTGATCAGCTCAGAGAAGAAAGCTATAGACGCGAAGATGAAATGCCCGACTTATTTAATTGAAACCAGAATTGGAAAATCGGGATGTCACAACATGACTCCATATGAAGCTCATAATATACATCAACTAGGCAATAACAATGAACTCAAAAAGTTTCCTCCTGATTCCTTGGAGTTTAGTCAATGCATCAACGATATCCATTCGTTCCCTTGGAGACTCAAAAGAGCAAGTCACTCCTATTTCAATGATCGAAACCAAACACTCTAGAGTGCTAAACCAGCTTTTGTCCTTGCCATCTAGAGCGATGATTTGTCTTTTCTCGGACTCTTGGTTTTCCTGAAGTAGAATGGGATCAATTACCTTTTCCACTTGATTTGCTAGCGCTGCCTTTGCGAAGCAATGAAGTTTCAGCCCATTTTCAAACATGTCATCAATTGGCCTCTTGCCCGTGAACATCTCCAAAATGAAGACTCCGAAGCTGTACACATCTCCCTCTGTGGACATTGCACTTCCCGAGCCATACTCTACAATAGTCAATAGAGCATAGTCATGCATAGTGAATAATTGAGATTGAAATATAGTCCAATGATGTTTCGTGCATTTGCCTTTTTATTTAAGGATCGATCTCCAATTGCGTGTTTGATACGAGGAAATAAATTGAAAGGCCAACATTCTATGTCATTACCTGGAGCTATGTAGCCAAAAGATCCTTTTACTCCTACAGAGCTTGATTGATCGACCAATAACTTATGCGTTGCTTCTGGAAGGAATCTGGCTAGCCCGAAATCACCTACATGTGCAGTCATTTCATCATCAAGAAGGACATTGCTTGGCTTTAGATCGTAGTGAACTATTGGCGTTTCACAGTGATGATGGAGATAATCTAGTGCGCAAGCAACATCAATGGCAATATTCACTCTCCCAAGTAGACTCAACTTGCTTCTTGCCATATACTGCGATGTAGTTGGGGGCAACCATTCATCCAAGCTCCCATTTGACATGAATTCATAAACCAATGCCTTGAAATCATTTCCATTAAAATCAAATCCAGAACATGCTGTGAGTACCTTCATGAGATTACGGTGTCGGATTCTTCTAAAGGCCCCGCACTCAGTTATGAAGCTCTTGGAAGCTCCGTAATATGTAAGGTCAAGAATCTTGATGGCCACGATCGATTGAGTCTGATCAAGAAGCCCTCTATACACGGACCCAAAACTACCCATGCCGAGCAAATTGGTGGAAGAGAATCCACCTGTCGCTTTCAGTAGACTGTGATAAGAAACATGCAAATGCCCATTTTCGAAAGAGCTTGAAGCTAATGCGTTCTTATTATATCTAAACCAAAAGAAGTATAACAAAGAGAGTATGCAGGCTACTCCTACAAGAGCAGAGACTGTGGATATCAAGATTTTTGCAGTTCCACTTGACTCTTTGCAGTCGCATTTTGGTAGTTGAAAATTTGGTAGACCCCCGCAAAGCTTCTTGTTTCCAACAACTGAAGTTGAAATGACACTTTTGAAAACTCCTCCTATAGGCAATGCACCCTCGAAATCATTGTAAGATAGGCTCAAATTCGACAGATTCAACGACCCTAGAAATTCCGGGATATGGCCGGACAATCGATTATTGGAAACATTCAAAACCTGAAGGCCTCTCATATAACTCATAGTCGATGGTAGGGGCCTGTCAAAGAAATTATCTTGCATATATAGGCCTTCCATGCTTGCATAATTGTTGATACTGCTTGGAACATGTTGAGATAATTTGTTCCCGTTAAGAGCTAATGCGTCGAGATTTTTCCATTTTCCAACCTTTGTTGGAAGGCAGCCGGTCAAACTATTTTGAGACAAGTTAAGATAAATTGACAAAGATGAGAGTCCCATAATTTCCGAAGGAATGTTACCGCTGAGGTCATTAATTGAAAGGTCTAAGAGAAGTAGGTTCTTGCAATTTCCTAGAGATGATGGTATTGAGCCTCAGAGATTATTGCTATACATACTCAATTTGGTTAACATCCTTAAATTCCCGATAGATTCCGGTATCTTCCCTGAGAATTTATTTTGACCAAGATCCATAAGCTCCAATTTGTTCAGGTTTCCAATCTCAGAAGGAATGTTTCCTGAGATGTTGTTACCCCCCATGTACAGGATTTGCAAATTGATGAGATTTCCAATTCTAGAAGGTAAGGTTCCAGAAATATGGTTCTTGTGTAACCCAAAACACGCAAGGGTGATAGAGAGGTTACTAATACAATTGGGTATTGGTCCTCCAAAAGCATTGCTCTCTATACCTAATAGTTTCAAGTTTGTGGAATTGGTTAAAGAGCAAAGGAAATCCAAATCAATAGATTCCCCACTTCCTAAGTTGTTTCGGCAAATTTCAAACCAATAGAGTTCTCTCATCTTTGAGAAAGAAGGAACTTTCCCGGTGAAGTTGTTCGATCCGATTGCAAAGATATCAAGATTAGAGGCGTTGGTAATTGACTCAGGAATGGGTCCAATGAGGTGGTTTTCACACAAAGAGATATACTTGATATTTGGAAGAGTGAAGCCTAAATCACTAGGTAAGCCCCCCTCTAACTGATTTTCACCCAAACTAAGCACTTGCATAGTGGATATATTGAAAATTGAGATAGGAATCGTACCGACAAATTTATTGAAGGCGAGATCGAGGGAGTATAGATTTCTCAGTCGGCCGAGAGTCTCTGGGAGCATACCACCGAGATTATTGTCCTTAATTCCAAAGATTTGAAGAGAGGACAAGTTTCCAAATGACAGCGGAATGTTTCCCGTCCAGCTGTTGGCTTAAAGTACAAGTTTTTGGAGCTTGGACAAGGACCCGAGTTCTATAGGCAAATTTCCTTCGAGCTTATTGAAACCTAATTTAAGAACCAGCAAATTAGAGCAATGGGAAAGATTCGAAGGGATTTGTCCGTTGAACGAGTTGTTATTAAGGAACAACTCATGCAACCGAGATAGGTAGCCAAATTGCGAGGGAATTTCAGAGTGGAAACTGTTGTTCTGTAGATAGACTTCTCTCAGAAAGCTCAAGTTACCAATATGGGGTGGCACGACCCCAATCAAGTTCTTGGAGTGGAGGTCTAGTATGGTGACTCTTCGGTGTCTACGACTGCATGTGACGCCGTACCACTCGCAGAAGTGGCTAGAATCATTCCACGAGCTCAAAACCCCGCCAGGATCAACTATTCGAGCCTTGAATTCTAGCAAAGCAAGCCGATCAGTCTCATTCCTGCTAGCTTTTACTAAAGATAGAACACTCCCTAATAGAAGAATGATGGTAGTTAAGCATGAGAACGACCCGGATAAAACTCGATCTCTATAGGGAAGGTCCATGAGGATTTGTAGCGAAGCGCACTCAGCTCAAGTCTCTTTTGGTTTTCTTTGTAATGTTGTTTCCAAACAATTCGTGAATATATAATAGCAGGCAACATGTTCTCTCATAGTAAGACATGTTGAATTCATCAATTCAAGAATAGTCATGATAGATCTTTTCATGGTCCTTTCAAATTAAAAAAATTAGAAGGCCGTGAGACATGCAAGGTAACCACTGATGATCAAGTCAGTCAATGAAAGCTGAAAACACCATGGGGCCTACTTTTTTTCCTTGTCAATCGTATATTTCTATTCCCTAAATTTGTGGGCCGTTTAGTAGGGGCAACAACTTGAGCCTTTTCGGCGCATATAAAATCTTAACTTTTCATTACTCAAAAGCATAACAGTATTAACTATACATATAAGTAGATTTATTTCACAATTTATAATCAACTTTACTTTCATTTTTCAATTATAATATGCATCTTTTCTATAAATTATACATTTTTGATTTTTTAGTAAAATTAAAAATAGCGCTTATACATAAAACAGAGCAAAATCTCTACTATGGTGAAGCAGAATTTATTTCAAAATAGTACCTCTGATAATAATGTTGTACCCGCGTTTAACTTGTTACATTGAGATGCAAATTGGAAGCTTCTTGAGTACGTATAGACGAATTATTAATTGATAGTAAAAAAGCCCACCGCTATTATATTATTATCTTTAACTTTTGAATATAGTCATATTGTTATTAAAGAAATGATTGGAATTATTAAAAAAACTCCGTATGTATTTAATCAGAGGTACTATTATATTGGCAAAAAAGTAAGAAAGTTGTAATTGGCATATTATATTTAATTGATTAAGCGCGATAGTTCAAGTCAAGTAAACGATCCTTTTTCTTTTGACATGGCATAGTCAAGATAGTTCAAATGGGAAAAGTCGTGGGAACATCAATCTATTTCATCCATTCAACCTTTCTTTTGCTTTTATTTCCCTAGAATCAAGGAATTATAAACAAAGACCCAATTAGAAAAAGTCATAATAGCGGATTTTACCGTATGGCTCAAGATTATCCTTTGGTATTGAAAATCTAGAGGAGGGTGTTTGGTTTTATACTTAACAAAACCACGCAGGTGCATTGCCTCAAAGTGCATGGCAAACCAACTTTGCCTTTCATGCTGACCAAATTTCCTCCGTGTATAGGCCGATTCGATCGCAATTGGATTTACTTCCTTTAATTAACTTCAAGTGATCTTTTAATTGGTTGTGATGTCCACAAGGAAAAAAAAAGAGAAATAATTTTAGGATTGTCAAATCATTTCGGTGTGATGTGACTAAAAAGAATTTTTTTTTTTAGTAATCACCTAAGACCAATTAGAACTAGACAAACAAACAAAAATTATCATTAACCATCTTGGGAATAATACTATAATTAAGAAATAATTAAGATTCTTGTCACACGACATGATCCTCAACCAAAGCAAATCAAACGAGAATGACATGAGAAGGCATTGTGACCTAAGTAGCACCGACACTGATACGCAACACAACACAACACGACACGCCGACATATCATTTCTCAAAAAACAGAAAATTTCGATGCGTTGGGACACATTATATATTAAGTATATATTTTTATATATACATAGTAATGATCATTTTTATAATTATTTCAATCAAATTAATTTGAATCAAATTCATAAATAAATAAATAATTTAAAAGCCTAGAATGAATTTACACTAAAAACATTATTCCGTAATATATTAATATCATTCATTATTTCAATTTGACAAATTTAACTCTATTACAATAATTCATAAAATTCAGAGAAAAAATAAGCGATCAATATTTTGGACTCACATGTTAGATATGTTGGGAGAGGAGAAAAAAAAACTTAAGGGGTGAATTGTATATAACGGGAAGTGAGAGTTAGAAGAGAAGAGAATATTAGGTTTTTCTTCTTTCTCAATTTATTATTTTTATTAGTGTGTTTTTTTTCACATAAATATTTTGACCTCTTATTTATTGAATTTTGAAAATTGACCTCGATAGCGGAATCAAGTGTTGGAAACTTGTATGTCAAAATTCTGACTCAAGTATTGGGAAAGTTGACTAGGTGTCAGATTTTCTGACACATGTTGATCGAGTGTCGGAGAGTGTCGGACATGTGTTGAAGTGTCCAACACGACATGAAGGCTTTTGAAGAGTGTCGGTGCTTCATAAACTGTGACTAGGTGATGTCGGACAAAGAGGGACCCATGGAGTTACTTTGTGTCCTCTACACTATGCATTCTTTAAGCAAAAACTTGGTCAACAAATTTAAATTTTACATTGGATTAGATCCTTGTGACTCTTCATATAGAGTTGGTACACATCACCCCTAGACCATGTACTTTGTAAGAAGAGAAATAGTAATTAAGTGTAATATGCTAAAATTTTGTTGTTGTGTTCATAGTAATTAAATAGTATGCCAAAATATTTGAGGATAAAAGAATAAGAAGGCGATGAAATTAGAATAGTGTAAAATATAAAAGTTCTTGAATAACTTATGTCAACTCCAATTATTAGATTTGGAGCTAAGGGGATTTGATTAGAAAAGGCTATGTAAATTCAATGACTTGATGAAGCAAACTAAATGTTGAGAGGATTTGACCGGAAAAAAAATGCTCAAATTTAGGGATAAGAAGCATAGTTTTGAAATTTTAATAAAGCATACGGGGAATATGAAACAAGTTGACTTACTATTCAAATAAGGACACATCATGCAAAAAATTAAAGTGTGTGTTGGTATGATTACAGGGACAAACCGAGTTAATCAAAGGAAGGATCGCACTACTTTGTCAATAACATGCCTGAGCATGAACGAGAGAGAGAGAGAGAGAGAGAGAGAGAGAGAGAGAGAGAGAGAGAGAGAGAGAGAGTAGCATGGGCTTTACGTAGGCGAGGCTCTATTTGCTGCCAAATTGTGTATGATTTCCACGACCTTTTCATGCATGTGGGAAGCTGTATGCAGTGACTTGTATTACTTTTTCTTTGTGCATGTTATATGCTAGTTCATGTCATAGGTTGCCATGTTTGATGCACAAAGAGAGAGTTAATGTTATACACCCCTTAAAGCGCCAAAGAAGAAATATAATTGACCCTGCTTGGGGAAGTTGTTATATAGAGTTAATCTAATAGACTAATGTCAATCACAAATCAAGAGATAATGTGATTCACATCAGATTCACCTGAAAACATGATTTTTTTTTTTAAATTTTTGTATATTATAATTGACTTTGTTTAGTACGTCATAAAGGGGATATTCGATATTTTTTCCATTGATTCCTGAACCTCCACTATTTCCTACATATATGAGCAGTTCCTAACAGAGTTTATAAGCCAACCTCCCTTCCTCCCCTCTCTCACAGACAAGCGCACAGAGCCCAAAACATAGATGGCATTCCACGAGCATTTCAGCCATCCACACAACTTGATCCGTTATCAACCCTTCATCCAAGGGCTCGACCCAACGGATTCAGTGCTTCGGATGTGAATGCCTGATTGCAGCGTCCGTGGACGTCTTCGCCTGCATCCAGTGCAGCTACTTCCTGTACCCGCACTGCTTCCATGTTAAGCGCTTCATCGACCACCCTTCCTATTATAATATAACGCAAAAAATAGTAATGGATCTTGTAATTAAATCAATGCGAAATCACTATAGCAATGAATAAGCAACACTAAGGAACACCAAAGATTAACATGGTTCGGTCCAAATGTCGTTACTTATTTCACGGAGAGCATTTGCATCAAATAATCCATTATTCAATCAGAAAATTACTCTGAGAAAAAAAAATCAGAAAATTACAGAGTTATAATTACTCATAAGTTCAGATATTTTCCAGCCTTCAAACACATCAAATCCACAGAATTTACCTTCACGTAATTGCTCGACGGTCGCAGCCACTTCTTGAATTAACAGCCTGTGCACGCATCGACAATAAAAGGCCTACTCACGATGGTTCTCTGTTTTTGACCAGAAACACTATATCAGGAATGCTGTTCTCTCTTAATATTATAATAAAGAAAAGTAATCCCCCAAATCAGGCATTTGGCCGAACCAAAAGGAAAGCTTACGTTTGTTGTTTCTCTGCAGATTCGGTTTGACCGGGTGCATCTTCAGGATTCTTGTTCCTTATTTTTCATGCGCCAAAAGAAATAACGTAAGAGCAACCATCCAAAGTCTCGCTACTAACATCGGGTCGGATAGTTCAAACAGAAGACATAATTAACAATTCTTTATCTTGGTTCGACAATTAAACTAAGTTATAGTGTTCATCATCTATGTTACCTCTCCTAATGCCCAGATAAAAGCCTAACCATCACAGACGTCTATCAAGTCTAAGCAAAGCTTGAACTTGTCTAGAGGAATGAAGTTGGGCCACATGTCGGATGTCCCATGCCACCATCACTCACCAAGTCATCAAAGCGCACCACCTCTTCTGCTCTTATCATACTCACCATGTCTCTCAACAACATTGTCCAAAACATAGCACAACTAACAGAAGCAAAGGCATAACTACTCAACAACCAACCATCTTTTATGTTCCCTGTATGACACGGGGTTCACAAATCTAGCTACTGCCACACTATCTAAACTACCCCCTCCAAAACATACACCACTGTATGCTGTCCCCAACAAAACCAGGAGGATCCACTTCATAGCATTGCAATGTATAAATGGATTAACCATATACATTCTCCTGATTGTATTGACAGATCAAGCCTAGTACTATTCACAACATAATTCAAGCAAGCAACAATAGTGGCATGTAAAGCATGGGATAATTGCTCCACCTCCCAATACACGGTAACAATCTAGACAATTACTGATGTGTAGCAAGTAGGGTACTTACATAATTTTTCAGCTGCATGTTGGAAGGCCTTGACGCTTTTCCGATGTAACTCCTCTGAGTCACTCACAACATTCCAGCTGCCTCTCCCTACATTTCCATACCTAAACCTATCTCTACTGCACAGCATTGCATATAATTGTTGCTTTATCTCATACACATCCACCGACCACCCCGAACTTTCATCAATTGTGACCTCAGAGCAATTGTCAACTGCTATGGAATCAAGCAACTCTACAAACTCTATCATATTGACTTCACTTTGAATATCTCTAAGCTCTCCCTGAAGCTCCACCTATTTTTGAATGCCTATTGGGGCTAACAAGGCTAACAATACAACCTAGAGGTGGGTGAATAGGTTGTTTTTTTTAAAGACTTTCACAGTTTTGCAGAAATTGGCAGCTATTATGTCAAGATCAAGTCCAGCAGATATTTCGAATATCGTGAACAAGTTGAGTGTTGTTACAAGTAAGAGTGAGAGGAATAAGAGCAGGCAATGATATATAGTGGTTCAACTTTATCCCTAAGTTTACGTCCACTGTCCACACTAACAGCCACAAGTCAAGCTAGATTGCACTAGTAATATATTAAACAAGTTACAACCACCAAAGATCAATCCTATCAGATGATAGATCACATTATCAAGAATTAGGTGTTGTTGTCACTCGTGTACACTGATCATTCACACAGATAAAAGCCGGCAAGAACGCTATAGTGAAAATATCTGAAGAGACTGAAACACTTTCGTTTTTTTTTAAGGACACAACTTTCAGTAGATTTCTAGATTTTATATATTGCGTGTCCAACATTTGGCCTTCAAGATCCTCTCTCATATAGAAGTGTCTTCAATCTTCTTGTTGGAGATGTCTTCGAAAAGCATAGAGTCGTTAGAGATCTGTTAGAGCTATTGTCTAGATATAGAACTGCCTATACAGTCCTTTTTCTTGAGCATTTGCAAGCTAGCCCAAAATAGTTTTTGCTGCTGTATCGTCGCTGATGGCTTTGACAAGTCTAACGAAAAAGTCTATTTCTAGTATTCTGACGTCTTCTTGTTCTAATGGTGTGCATCTTCAGGTGACAACGACTATATTGGACTTATGTAACATTCATCTATAATGGTCCTTGCTCCAACATCACCAATGACATGATATCTCCTACATTGACTCAAACATTATAATCCACTAATCTTCTAGTCCATTAGTGTTGTTTACCAACAGAAGATATTCATGATCTTTTTCCTTCTCTAATATCACTTATGTGTTTGATATAATATCACAAACATCTGCAAATATCATAGTGAACATTATACTAAGAAAAGTTTTAGAATCATCAAAATACTTTGAAATGTTTCTCCAATGATCTTCCCATTTTATGATGACAAGACTATCCTACATATGTGAACTTTTATAATTGAAGAATTTACAAAAAAGATAAAGAGCCGCATTAGTGTTGATCTATCAAGAAGATACACTTTGCAAACATTAGAAAATCCATAAGATTTTCATGGAATGAGAAGACTAAATTTAAAGGATCTTTCAAGATGAGAATGAATTACTAGGATCCACAGTCTTATGATGATTGAGAATGTATAAGATAAGTAAGAAATCATCAAAAGACGGGCATTAAGGGACAACAGGACATATTTTAGAAGACATTATCAACAATGCCTATAACTCCCCCCATCTTGATGCTAAAGATTTAAGCATATTTTATAAAATTATCAACTATCACATCAAGAATCTATGTCTCTCCCCCCCATCTTGAAGCTAAAGATTTAAGCATATTTTATAAAGATAACTGTAGCACAATTGGCAATGCACAAAAGATAAAGTCATTAACTCAAGAGCATGGGAGTAAGTCTAACATCATCAAAAAGAAAAACAAGAGCTCAAAGGATAGCAACGTCTAAGAGTTGTGAGTGCGCTTTCTCTACTGGGAGGAGGTAGGAGGTTCATGTTTATCTGGGATAGGGTAGAGGGGATTAAACATTCCAAGTTCAGGATTGATCGCTCAAGTTTCACCAGATTTCGGGGGATGGAAGATATGGTAATTTTGATTTCTCGAACATCAGCTTGGAGTTGAACTAGGGCGACAGCATTGGGAGCAGAAGTTTCCATCGAGGATGGCAATCGTTCTGGTCACGGAGGACGAGTTGATTGTCTCTGCAAATATTTTTGTTTCCTTTCCTTCTCTGCTTGTTCTGCTAATCTTTTTTTCAGAACAACGTTTGCTCGTTCATCTCCTCCTTGGCCTAGAAGGATCACTTCATCCTTCTGATTTACCTAACCATCAGGAGTCATTCTAAGCATCATTTTGTCCAATGTTTTCTTCCCATTCTCTATGTTCAACAAGCTTTTGGGGGCAATATTATGAAAGTCAATTCCTTTATGTCGAAAGATTTAAGTGATTGATGCATGTGCCATCCGATACATGTGGATAATAATCATGTGTGAGAGGGAGAAAGCTTTGAATTTGGTGAGAATGGCTCAAATGACTCTAGTCTCATAACGGGATTGTTGCTCAAAGAAGATTTCGGATGAAGGCAGAGGGTCAAAATCTTTTGGATGAAATTCACTTTGAGAGGTAGCTGGCTCAAGGGAACAATTCTTTAAAGTTTCAAGTGAAATTTGGAATTTCTAGAACGAAGTTGAAACCTTCATTTGGATTAACAGGGATCTTTTCAAAGACACTGTACTCAGTTTTGATAATTTCAGCCAATTTATCCATAATGACAGTAAACTTTTTCTTTTCAAAAGTGAAGATAATGATAGGGTTAGTATGAACACCTAGAGGAGGGTGAATAGGTGTTAAAGAAGTTTTTGCAAGACTTAACAAATAATTCGTCTTTTGAGGATAATAGATTGAAGATGTAAAAGACTATAAACAGTTATAAAATGCTATGAATTAAAGTAAAGAGTTTAGGGAAAGAGAATTGATATATAAAAGTTTATAGTGGTTTGGCTTAAACCAAGCCTACGTCCACTTTCATGCATTGACAGCCCACTGGGTGGATTTTACTAAGAACCAAAAGAGATTTTACAGTCTCACGTCCTTGATTCCACAGTGTAGAAACTTTACCACACTTCCTCAAGGTCTCACAAGTATTTAATATCTCTTTTGAGTACAACTTAAGCTCGACGATTAAAATAACAAAGAACTAAGAGTTTCAGACTTTGAAAATTTTCTTTCACGCACACACTCGAATAACTTGAGTGTCTTCCTTATATACGCCTCCATGCCTTTATAACCGTTGGCATATTCCAAAGGAGTTCTTCCAATCTACCCGTTGGACAGAATCAATTAATGAGATCTTGAGTTATTTAAGGAATGTGATGATAGTCCACCAATCCTGCTTGCTTATACAATCAGGATCTAGGTTTCCATAAGTAGAACATTCCAAGTATACTTCGTCAATCAACAGATCTAATTATCCGAATTGATTTCAATAAGAATAATTGATCATGAGATGCTATCTCCAGTCATGAGATCTTTTTCAACCATACAAACCAAATCCTTAAAGATATACTCACATTTGGATATCTTCTCTTGGTTGGATAAATCTTTTCTTCGTCGGTCTGGAAACTATTGGTGAGGGTAGACTTTAAATCTTGAGTCTGGAGGTCTTCAAACTTTGACGATAGAGTCTGCAAGTCTTCAGACTAAACTGATGGAAACGTTTTGTCAACTTCAAAACAAATAAGAAAGTTTTCTCCAATAATCTCCCCATTTTTTATGGTGACAAAACTTTCTTGCAGATTTGAACACTTTTGTCCTGCAAAACAACACTTGAGCAAAACAAGATATCTTATAAAAATTAAGTAGATTAGGATATGGACAACAACGATTTTGCACGATTCTGCAACCACAGAAACCATTTTAGTCTTGTAAAACAACTATCCTTTCCATAATCATTATCATGGCCTAAGTGACTGCAAGCATAAAAAAATCAAATCAAACAGTCCAATCCACAATCAAACAAAAGATAAGTCCAAAAATCCCACAAAAAAAAAAAAATCCAAACCAAAGTCAAATCTGCATCAAACTTGTCTCCCTTTTTGTCAATAGCAAAAAGTGGAGAACAAATGAAAATAGTTGTTTGAAAATAGAGAGAGTTAATGCTGTTTGGGCAAGCGAACAAGCTGGAATTCTCCCATGGAATTCACTGTCTTCTCAAGCTTCCAAATGGACTCCTTCAGTTGCTGGAAATCTTCACCCTTCACATGATCTTGCACTTGAGTCTTCAAGGTAAGTAACTGTTCTTGCAAAGAAACTGAAGTAGCCAAGAAGGTCTTTTTGAGATCCTTTATCTCATAGTTCAAACCATACTGACCCTTCTTTAAATTTAGCAAAACATCCATTATGCGTGAAAAGTCAGCTGAATGAGTTAGAGCAGTACTAGTCTAGTCGAATCTGTTCCTGGAGTCTTGAGAGTGGATGGATCTTCAATAGTTTGTCTACTGTGACTTGGAGTGAATGCCTCAAATTCAGGTTCTGGATGGTGGGAGGCACACACATTCTCTGGATTTGCTGCAGATTGACTAACATCACTAGTGAGAATAGGCGAAGAAATACCTCATTTGTCCGCTGCTCCCCCTGTTTGTGTGCCTTTAGGAGGAGAAATGGATTCTTCTTCCTGTTTTGCTTCTACAAGAGACTGATGTTTTTTTTTTGCTTGCTCACTAACAGTTCCACTCCTTGTCTTTTCAGAGTTGCTTGACAAGGATACAGCCAATGTAGGCTCAAGAGAGTCATCTCGAGCCTCTTCTTCCTCTCATTCTCTTCGTCCTTCCTCTTCCTCTTCTCCTTTGCCTTTTTCTTCCTCTTCTTCTTCTCTTCTTTCCTCATCTCTTCTCTCAGCCTCTTCTTTAGTCTCGCGAAAGCCGATGAAACTCTTCAAGTTCCTTAAGGCGGCAAGAGTCATCTCATCCTCATCCTCTTCATCCTGCAAGATGAGAGTTCTCTTCTTTTTTGCTAGAGCATCCATAGGCTCCTTGCCTTTCCTTTTGGTCCTAGAGAGTCCTGTTTTGCCTTAACTGGAGACTTCTCCTTCATACGTTCTAACACCTTATTGAGCTCTTTCAAATGCATCTTGGTGACCATTTTGAATCCAATCACCATTAAAGTGATGCTTGTCAAACACAGAGGTGCAGGAATGTGAATTTTGAAATGCCTAAAAAGGCACGTGATAAGAGCAGAATAAGGGAGTTGTCCCTTATCTTTCACCAATGTCCTGTACATGTGAAACATAATGGTATGAGACAGAGAGAATTTGTATCCAGCATTGATGTCATACATCAATTTTGCTTCAGACCGAGACACATAAGTCTTGGATGTCGATTTTGGACGGATACAAATGATTACGATTTTATACAGCAAGATGTTGGAGGCATTCATCCTAGGCTCAGAGATCTTACCTTCAGTAAACCTATCTTTCACCAATGACAGAGTAGCGTGAACAACATACACACTAATTGGTTGGAAACTCGCTCTTTCCACCCCAATCATGTCAGCTAAAGTGTCCATATCCACCAAAAACTCATTATCCCTTACTATGAAAGAGAAATTGTTTGCATTCACAAAGGATAAATTCGAATAAAAGTAGGCTGTGAGTTCTAGATAAGCAGCAGTAGATTTAGAACAAAAGCGCTCCAATTGAAGAAGTGCAAACTTTCCCTTAGATTTACTTGCATAGAGTCGAGAAAATCAAAATCAACACTCCTAAGGTTCATAACCCCTCTCTTCATTTGTGGCACCCCTCGACAGCCCCCAATCCGTTAGGGTTGCCACATATTACTTGCCACTCATCCTATTACATGCCAGTCTATTGACTTTTATGATTAAAATGAAACCACAGTTCATAGGGGTTGATCAATGGAATTCCTTACCATTTTTTTTCTTGTAAAGGTCCTAGCGCAGTTAATTAGCGGAAGCATAAACAAGTCTCACCATCTCTCCCTCCAATAACCATAATGCAATGCACACCAACTACGCACCAGAAGAAAAGATAAAGCCGATTCACTTTTATTTATATTTTCATAATGGACATTCAAGTCGATACAAAAAGGCCAAGATTTTTAACTATACTTGGCTATACCCAAAAGAGAACTTGACCCTATACAAAACATGTACATCCCTCCATCAACAAGTGTTGGCCATCCCCAAAAAGAAAGCGTTAGCTCCCACCAATCCTTCGTGCCATCACACCCACCTCGGTGCATTGGGTGGCGGTGGCGATAACATCCCTAGCATCACCCCATTGCGTTGAACGTGAACGGACAAAAAATCTTGTATGATAGCGCCATCAACTAATCCCATGTTGAACATCACCAATACTCGAACTCGGACATACTCCAGACCAAGTATACTAATACAGGAATGCTCGGTGCACTCCACCTCGACATCAGTAGGTATGCCATAGAAAGTACCACGCACAACTGGTGAAAGGTGCATATTTCTAATCTGAAATGTTAATCCCTAAAAGGGGTGAGTACAACCACTCAGCAGTAAAGATCCGCCACACTACACAGTGTATCAAACAGACAATCAAGGTATTATGAATAAAATACATATTATTCATGCATTCAAGCATACCTTACCTTGCAACCATGTATATATCACCATGCCATATATGCATATACCACCATGCACGTATCATCAAACAATCATGCATATATCACCATTCCATATGTGCATATACCACCATACACTTATCATCAAACAGTCATACATATATCACCATGCCATATGTGCATATACCACCATGCCCTTGATATAGTATCAATCAATTTTTTTTTTTTTTTTTTATCTTTCCGGGGACCAATGTTTGCATCCCTCAATTTATCGCTCGCATCTAACCTGGCATTATGAGGAACCTCCGGCACACACCTCCGGGCATCCGGCACACACACTCCGGGCATCTCGTACCCCAACTAGCATCACAAGCTATCCCCCCGGCACACACCTCCGGGCATCCCGAAACTCCTGAGGACATTCGGCACACACACTCCGGGCATCCGGCACCACACTTCGGGTATCTCGAAACTCCCGAGGCATCGTCGGCTCACACCTCCGACGGTCTTGTTATTATCTCAATTTATATTCACATACGAATCTCAATTTCAACATGGCATTTGATGCATCAATATCAAGAGTCTCAATCAACTTTTAATGCCATATAACATGCTATATGTCATCACATATGCAGCAAAATCAACCACTCAAAGCATTGCATCACATGGAAAAATTCATTTATTTTTTATAATACATCAATTTTTAAATAAAACAAAATACATTCCTTTGGTTAAAACTCTAGGAAAATTAGTAAATGGTATAAATAAATTCAAAAAACTTAACACATTATAGAGGGATAAGTACACTAATGGTGCCATAAGTTGTGTACGGCGCTCACTTTGGTGCCAAAAGTTTCCATCGGATCACTTAAGTGCCAAAAAATTTGAAAAATGCTCACTTTTGTGTCAACACCGACGAAATTGGCCAGAAATCCGACGTGGCCTTTTTTTTTTATTAATTTTTGAAGTCGACATGGCTCATCAGAGAGTTGAGTCAACATCCAAACACCAAAACAATGCCGTTTGGCATCTTTCCCCCAACTTTGAAACCCTAATCCCCAAATTGAGAGAGAGGGAAGGCTCGTCTTCGTGTCTTCTTCTTCCTCGAAGACCCACACCAGCAACAGCACCAGCACGGCACCAGCAACAGCACCGGCAGCACACCAGCAACGACACCAGCAACGCACCAGCAGCAACCCCTTCGACCCATCTTCTTCCTCCTCCTCCTTCGTCCTTGCCTTCGATTTTTCCTGCAACAATCTCAGTCTCTCCTCGCTCACCTGGTCGAGCAACTACAATGGTGGCTGAGCGACAATGGCCAAGTGACGGCTAGCAAACGACGGTGGCCGAGTGGCCATGTGAGCTAAACGGCGTCGTTTCCATGAAGGCATCCATGTAGGACGGCAAAACGACGTCGTTTTCTTAAAGAGGACCGAAAATGACGTCATTTAAAGGCCTATCGATTTTTTTTAAAAAAAAAAATCATTTTGGCCGGAATCTTTCACCGGTGGCACCAAAGTGAGCGTTTTTCCTCTGATTTGGCACTTAAGTGATCCGATGGAAACTTTTGGCACCAAAGTGAGCGCCGTACACAACTTATGGCACCATTAGTGTACTTATCCCCATTATAGATGAGACCTAAGGGCAGATATCTCATGAAGAACACCATACCAAAAGAATCTCACACAAAACACAGAATTATACTAGGTCGAGGTAGCATTTTCCCAAATCCAGTTTCTTCAAAGGACAACGATTTCACCGACCTATTTTTGTTCGTTTCCTCTAAATTTTTTATATGTTTTACCTTAAGAAGTATACTACAACTTTCATTAAGAACTCAAAGTGAGATTTTTGCAAGAAAGCTACTTTACATTCCACGAAATCACTGAAGGTCAGCACAACAAATTCCAGATTTAATCTCTCCAAAGGAAAAATCATTTCACCAGGAAATCCTTGTCTGTTTTGTCTCAAATTTTAGTATGTTATTCCTCAAGATGTTATATACAACTTTTATGAAGAGATCAAAGCAAGATTTCAACTAAAAAGTCACATGCAGCTCACAAACTCGTGAAGGGTCGGACTGGTTTTTCCAGAAAACAGCATGTTAGGCCAACGAATTTCTCCCCATAGCTTCGACCTTTCATCACATCTACCACAACTAAAATTTACCATCTTCTACACACACAACACAGCAAGCAAAGGGTAGGTTTTAGGACTCTACTTGCCTCAAATTTAAACTCAAAACAGCGACAAACGGCAGGCAAAGCGGCAAACGAACGGCGGCGAGCTAGGCGGACGATTAGCGGACGGACCTCCCTCCTTCCTCTTGCACGCACGGCCTCTCCTTTCTCTCTTCTTTTCTTCCTTTCCTTTCTCTCTTTCTCCATTCTCTATCTCTTGGACGACTCTCCCTCTTCCTCTCCTCTTTCTCTCGCTTAATCCGCCCCCATCACTCTCTAATATCTTCCCCCTCATGATTAACAATCATGATCTTTGCATGCCGGCGCCACTTGGAAATTGCCATGCATGATGGGCTTGAATCCGGCTGGGCTTGGGCCAGCTTGGTCGACGGCAGCTCCTCCTCTCCCTTGGGCTTCGCGGGCCAGGCCCATGTGGCCGAATGGTAGGTGATCTTGGGCTGGTCTTGGCCTAAGAGTCTTGGCCCACTTTTCTCTAATTTAATCTACTAATATCTTCCAATCAAATAAATTCCTAACTTACAAAAATAATATGGCCATAATACTTTAAGTCATAAATCCATAAATTCCAATTTATAACACACATGGCCAATGATAGAATTTTCTTTCCTATCAAACTAATATCCACTAAAAGCTTGGCCATAAATCTCATTGCAAATTATAAATTAAATAGCTACAATATAACTTGATGGTACTTTCATTACCTGTTCATAGAATTTAATGCTTCTAAAGATTGCCATGAATTTTGGGATGCCACATCATTAGATTCAAATAAACCGTTTTGTGATTTTTCGATCAAAATAAACTCGATCCATCACCAACAACATTTGCAGCCACTCCCGTTCTAGGCTGAAAATGTGTGAACATTCGTTCGTCATCGTCATGTCCTTCTGGTTGATTAAACGTGCCATAATGCGAGTCACTAGGAAAGTTAGCGAAAGCTTTTTTCAACCGGTCCTTTTTTTCTGCAATACTCATCTTCTCCATGTCGCACAAAAACAGAGTTTCATTTTTGTAGCCTCTCTCTCTCTTAGATATTCATCGATCAAAGACATAGCAGTTCGTCCTCTTTTCAAACTAGAATAAAACTTGAAAGCAACCTTAGGAGTTAGCATTCTTACAGGTTCAACTTCTTCCAAAATTTCTTCTTCTGGTTGAGTAGGAGGAGGAGATTGACGCTGCTGAGAAGATTGTTGCTGACTTGGTCACTATGGTGGAGAAGAATCTTCTTCCTAGGTCAAATCGAAATGCGTAGGACCCTCAGGCATGTGTCATGGTGCCCTACTTGTGATTCTCAAAAACTTTCTTGAAGACATTGTCGCTTTAAGGGAGAAATTCTCAAACTTGCTCGAAAAGGTGAAAACTTTTTGGATTAAACAAGAGTGAAAGTGAAAGCAAGTGGAAGTTTAGTAATTTAGGGTTTGAGAGTGAAAATGAAGAATATGGATTTCAACAGTATATAAAGCAAGTGAAGCGAGGTAAATGAATTGTCCTAAAGGAAAAAATAAAAATGCATTTTCGAAAAAGAATAACTGCTTTTTTGAAAATGGATAAATGCTATAAATTCAAAAAACTTGGAAAGATAATTTTAATCAATTAGCGATTAAAAAGTAACCGTACATTTTCAAGTCTTTAACCAAAAATTGAATTGCTAGTACTAAAATAACTTACAGTCGTAACTCTTGGTCTTCTAAGTCTAAATATCGTCAGACTTTACCTTTGAGTCGAGCACCTTTAGACTTTATTGGATAAAAGATGTGATATTCAGTCTGGTGCAAATAGACTTAAATATGCTATTCTCCAATGGCTTTGTAAATATGTCCGCCAGTTGATTCTTCGAATCAATGAATTGAATCATAACTTCTCCATTTTGAACATGATCTCTAATAAAGTGATGTCGAATCTCTATGTGCTTTGCTCTTGAATGAAGAATTGGATTCTTTATGAGATTAATTACGCTGGTGTTGTCACATTTGATCTCGATGCATGAGTCTTTGATTCCAAAGTCTCTTAGTTGTTGTTTTATCCATAAGATTTGAGAACAGCAACTTCCAAGGCCCACATACTTTGCTTCTACTGTTGAAAGAGCTACAATACTTTGCTTCCTTGAGAACCATGAATCTCTATGTACTTTGCTTCCTACAGTACTCTTTCTATCAACTGCAACCTGCTAGATCTGCGTCTGAATATCCAAGAAGAGTAAAGTCTCCTTCTTTGGGATACCGCAGACCTAATTTTGAGGTAGTTGCAACGTATTTGATGATGCGTTTTGTAGTACTTAGATGAGATTTTTTGGGATCAGATTGAAATCTTGCACAAATGCAAACACTAAACAAAATGTCAAGTCTCTAAGCAGTAATATAAAGAAGTGAACCAATAATACTCCTGTGGAGCTTCTGGTCAACTTTTTTTCCTCCTTCATCTTTGTCCAACTTCGAAGAACTTGACTTTAGTATCTTAGTCTTTTTGTAATTCTCCAATCCGAAGTTTTTAACGAATTCTTTTGCATATTTTTCTTGGTGAATGAAAATTCCTTCCTTCAATTGTTTCACTTGTAATCCGAGAAAGAATGATAGTTCACCCATCATGCTCATCTCAAATTCATCTTGCATAGACTTAGAAAACTTCTTGCATAACTTTTTGTTAGGTGATCCAAATATAATATCATCAACATAGATTTGAACAAGTATGAAGTTTTTACCTTCTCTTTTAATAAACAATGTAGTATCCACTTTTCCTTTGATAAAACCATTTTGAATTAAAAACTTACTTAACCTGTCACACCATGCTTGAGGTGCTTGCTTTAATCCATATATAGCCTTTTTCAGTATGAATATTGAATCTGGTCTCTTTGGGTCTTCAAATCCGGGAGGTTGTTTCACATAAACTTCTTCTTAGATAAATCTATTTAGAAATGCACTTTTGACGTCCATTTGGAATAACCTGAAATTTTTATAACAAGCAAAAACAAGTAATAATCTAATTGCTTCTAACCTTGCTACTAGTATGTAGGTCTCATCATAGTCTATCCCTTCTTCTTGGACGCGCGGACCCCTGGAGTGCCTTAACTTTGGCCAAAAGGACACTTAAGTGTCATAACTTACGAAAAGTACACTTAAGTGCCAAAATCGGAGTAAAAGGGATCACTTGAGTGCCAATCCGGCGAAAATCCGGCCAAAATGTCGACGTGGCACTTTTCTGGTGAACCGAGCTCAAAACGACACCGTTTTTCACGCTGACGTGGCCAAAACGGCGTTGTTTTGGCTGACGTGGCAAAAAAAAATTAAATTAAATTTATTTAAAATGTTTAAAAGTAATAATTTTAAAATTAAATTTAGTTAAAATATTTTAAATAAATAATTTTGAAATTAAATTTAGTTGAAATATTAAAAAATTAATAATTAAATTTTTTTTTAAAAAAATTAAAAAATTTAAAAATAAGGAAAGGGGGAGGCGGCTAAGGGCTAATCCCTCAGCCGCCGCCGTCGTTGCCCCGCCGCCACCGGGAAGGGCTGGCGATGGCGGGGCGAGGGTTGGCCGGGGTCACCGGGCCACCGGCTGGGCGCGAGCCCTCGCCACGATCTTGGGAGGGCACGCGGCCCTCGCCCGCAGGCCAAGGGCCGCCGCCCGCCGGGGTCGCCCTAGTGGGCGGCGGCCCTTGGCCCGGCGGGGCGAGGCTCGCGCCCTCGCCGGATCCGGGAGAGGCCCGCGAGCCCTATTCACGAGATCCGGCGAGGGCTCGTGAGCCCTCGCCACCGGTTGGCCGTGGTCGCCGACCCCGCCGACCCTCCCCCACCGCCGCAGCCCTTCACGGCGGCGGGGCGGCGGCGGGCCGAGGGCTAATCCCCGCTTGTCTCCCCCACTTTTTTTTTTTAAATTTTTAAATTTTAAATTATTAAATTTTTAATATTTTATTTACAAAAAAAAAAAAAAACTACATTTTATTTTAAAATTATTATTTTTAAATATTTCAACTAAATTTAATTTTAAAATTATTAATTTTAAATATTTATCTAAATTTAATTTTAAAATTAATTTAATGAATTTTTTATTTTTTTTTACCACGTCAGCCCAAAACGACGCCATTTTGGCCACGTCGGCATGCAAAACGACATCGTTTTGGGCACGCTTCGCCGGAAAAACGCCACGTTGGCGTTTTGGCCGGAATTTGGCCGGAGTGGCACTCAAGGGATCCGTTTTTTTTCGAATGTGGCACTTAAGTGTACCTTTCGTAAGTTATGGCACTTAAGTGTCCATTTGGCCAAAGTTATGGCACTTGAAGCGTTCTTTTGCCCTTCTTCTTGCGTATATCCTTTGGCCACGAGTCTTGTTTGTTCCTGACCACTTTTCATTTTTCATCCATCTTGTTCCTGAAAACCCATTTAGCTCCAATAAGGGATTTACCTTTTGGTTTAGGAGTTAATTCCCATACATCATTAATGTTGAACTGTCTGAGTTCTTCTTGCATTGCTTCAATCCAGCTTTCATCAGCTAAAACTTATTCTATACTTTTGGGTTCTATTTCAGAAATAAATGCCACGACGCTAGACTCTTCTAGCTTTTTGGATCTGGCGCGAATCCCTTCATCAATATCACTGATGATGAGTTCTTTGGGATGACTAAACTTATGCTTTTGGTTACTGGTTGGTCTGACAGTTTGCTGATCCTCTACTTCAGTTGATTCTTCAACTTTCGTTCGTTGATGTTCTTCAGAAGTTTGAGCCACTTCAGGGAAGGTAGACTTTGTAAGGTCTGGAGTTAGTTCAGATTCTTCAGGTTGAGTCTAAATCAGTTGATTCTGCAAAGAGTCTTGAAATTTGACATTCATAGATTCTTCCAGAAACTAAGTCTTCTTGTTGAATACTCTGTAAGCTTTGCTTGAAGTTGAGTAGTCAAGGAAAATTCATTTTTCTGATTTCTCTTCAAACTTACCAATTCAATCATTTGCATTTTTCAAGACAAAACATTTGCAACAAAACACATGAAAATAAGAAACAACTGGCTTCTTTCCTTTTAATAACTCATAGGGAGTTTTCTCCAAAATAGGCCTTAAGAATATTTTGTTAATAATATAGCAAGCTGTAGAAACTGCTTCAACCCAAAAATGAGAATAAATATTACTTTATATTAAAAGAGTTCTTTCCATTTCTTGTAGAGATCTATTCTTTCTTTCCACAACTCCATTCTATTCTGAAGTATATGGAGAGGAGAAAAGATTCTGAAAACCAGATTCATCATAGAATTTGGCAAAATCTTGATTTTCAAACTCACCTTCGTGGTTTGTCCGTATGCTTGAAATAGCATATCATTTCTCATTCTGAACTTTCTTGGCAAACTTTGAAAAGTGAGAAAATGTTTTAGACTTACTTGCCAGAAAGTAAACCCAAGTAAATTGAGAATAATCTGTCACGCCCCGATCCTCTGAGCGCGCGAACATCCCACTCTAGTCGATACAAATGCGACATTCCCAAGTAGTGTCGCCGATCCCAATCTTTTTAAATTATTATGCGCATGCCGAATGTGCTAAGAAACCCCTGGCAAAAACATACGGGATAAGACAGCAGGAAAATCAATCCAAAATCAAACAAACATACTTTCATACATCATTATCAATCCAGGGCTTACACACACCAACAGGATCCAGAGACTATATGCACAAAAAATGGGTCAGAGTTTATGTGCATCAAAAAGGGGTCAGTTTACATAACATGGATTAGTCCGCCAAAAAGAAAATAGACAGTCCTAGGAGTACTGGTCGGCCCCGTTCGACGATCCCACATCCTCAGGATCTGTCACCCAAGAGGCCGGGGGCGAAGCGTTGATCACTCGACCGTCAGGAAGATCCGCCACGCCTTCACCCAAAATGGCGTTCATCACCGCCAA